>NC_069504.1:307250148-307550148 GCF_027579735.1 Bombina bombina | reverse complement strand
TACCGCCTACCTTGGAACAGCTTATTGATCTCAGCATATGTATTGACAGAAGACTTCGCGAAAGACAGCATGAAAAAACAGCACATGATCATACATACAAAAGATTTACTCCTACTCCTTCACCAACCCCCACGAAAACTACGACTGAACCTATGGAGATTGCCTTTCTCAAGGGACCTTTAAGTAACCAAGAGAAACTTAGACGCCGCACTCTAAACCTTTGTATGTATTGTGCTTCTGATGAGCATGCTGTTAAAGATTGCCCCAACCTACTACGACAGAATAAGGGTAAGATTGGTTCCCCCTACTATTCTGTGAATTCTGACTTTAACACCACACATTATTGTAAACTTCCTCTTGTTTTTCAGTGGGAACAGCATCGCGTGACCGCCCAAGGGATAATTGATTCTGGTGCCTCCACTTCTTATATAGATGTTTGTTTCACAAATAAAAACAAAATACCATTAGTCAAAAAACTGACTCCTGTTCCTTTGAGGGGTATTGATGGCAAGGTACTATCTTCTGGACCTGTACTCTTTGAAACTATTCCTTTACTTGTCAGTTCTATTGACCATCACAGGGAGTACATCACATTTGATGTCATTTCTTCACCTGCTTTCCCTGTTATTCTAGGTTTACAGTGGTTACAGATACATGATCCTTCTATCTCATGGTCCACTCTCTCTGTTAAGTTCAATTCTGAACACTGCAAAAATTCTTGCTACCCACATTTACTTCTTCAACCCACTTCTACTGTTACATCCTCAAATATACCTACAGAATACTTACACTACTCTGATGTTTTCAGTAAGACTGAGTGTGAAAACCTGCCTCCACATCGCAAGTATGACTGCCCAATTGACATTCTCCCAGGTGCAGTCATACCTTGCGGGCATATTTTCCCTCTCTCAAAACCTGAATTAGAACACCTGAAAACCTACCTTGAGGATAATCTAAGGAAGGGTTTTATTCGTCCGTCTACCTCACCAGCTGCAGCTGGTATGTTCTTTGTTAGGAACAAAGACGGAAGTTTAAGACCCATTGTTGACTACCGACAACTCAATAAAATCACTATAAAAAACCGCTATCCTCTACCCCTCATCCCAGAGTTGATTGAGAGGTTGGTGGGGTCCAAAATATTTACCAAACTGGATCTCAGGGGGGCGTATAACTTGATACGTATGAGAGAAGGAGACGAATGGCTGACGGCATTCCGTACCCGCTATGGCCTTTACGAATACACCGTCATGCCATTCGGTCTCTGCAATGCCCCTGCCACCTTCCAATTTCTCATAAATGATATATTTAAGGATATTCTGGATACTTTCGTTGTTATTTATCTAGACGACATCCTTATATTTTCTGAAAATCTCTCTCAACACATAAATCATGTAAAACAGGTTCTATCCAGACTTAGGAGTAATTCCTTATATGTTAAAGCTGAGAAGTGTATCTTTCACTCAACCAACATTACTTTCTTGGGCTACCAAATAACAGATAAGGGTATTAGTATGGATGACGACAAGATCCAGACTATACTAAATTGGAAAGTTCCTACCACTAAGAAACAGGTACAAAGCTTCCTGGGCTTTGCCAATTTTTATAGAAAATTTATTCGAAATTTTTCTGCTTTGGCTAAACCTCTTACTTACTTGACAAAAAAAGATGTTAAGTACCGATGGACACCTCAAGCTCAACTGGCATTCGATACACTAAAAAAGAATTTTACCACAGCTCCCATTCTACGCTTTCCGGATACTGATAAGCAATTTATCTTAGAAGTAGATGCATCGGATTTCGCAGTAGGTGCCATTTTGTCACAAAGGGATGACCTACAGACACCACTACATCCAGTGGCTTACTACTCACGCAGTCTAACCATTCCAGAAACTCATTATCCTGTAGGAGATAAGGAACTCCTAGCAATTAAGGTTGCATTTGAACATTGGCGACATCTTTTAGAAGGCGCTACATTCCCTACTATTGTATATACCGATCACAGAAACCTGCAATACCTGAAATCTACAAAAAGTCTTAGTGGCCGCCATGTTCGCTGGAACCTTTTCCTTTCTAGGTTTAACTTCCTGATCACCTATAGACCTGCTGTGAAAAACGGTAAGGCTGATGCCCTCTCCAGATTACCACTAAAAGGAATTGAAACCCCATCAAATCAAAACCTAATTCCAGAAAACAAATTCCTTTTGTTTCTAACTGATTCTTTACCATTTCTCAGAGAAGAACAAAATAAAGATCAAAATAAACCCACATACCTCCTACACAAAAACCATGATCAACTGTTCTGTTATAAGGATAAAATTTATGTACCTCAAAATGTTAGACCTATTCTATTACATTCGGCACATGACTCCCTTTTAGCTGGTCACTGTGGTATTACCAAGACTGTGGATCTGATTCGACGTTCCTACTGGTGGCCTAACATGTCGTCTGAAATAGCTGCCTATGTCAACAGTTGTCAAATATGTACCATTTCTAAAAGATCAAAGATTGCACCTTATGGGTTGTTGCTGCCTATTCCTACACCATCCAAGCCATGGGAAGAAATTGCTCTAGACTATATAGTTGATCTCCCAAGCTCTTGTTCTAACACTACAATTCTGGTTGTAGTAGACCTCTTCAGTAAAATGATCCACTTAATACCATTTCACAAACTCCCCACTGCTGTGGAAACAATACAACTTCTTCTCTCTCATGTCTTCAAATTGCATGGTTTGCCAAAGAAAATTCTAACGGACCGCGGATCTCAATTCACAAGTGCTCTATGGGCTGCATTTTGTAAACATTTCTCAATTGATAAAAGGCTGTCATCCTCTTACCATCCTCAAACGAATGGCCAGACGGAGAGGAGCAACCAGTGGGTAGAACAGTTTCTACGCTCCTACTGTCATTCTAACCAACATACTTGGTCTAAACACCTACCATATGCAGAATTCGTGTTTAACAACACTAAACACTCAACCACTCAACAAACCCCGTTCTTCATCAATTATGGTTTCCATCCCAATTTCCAACTGCTACCTAATCCAGATTATACATCACCACTCATATCGGATCTGACCAATACCATTGCTTCCAATTTTTTGATTGTACAGAGAGCCATTGAAAATGCTAAAGAGATTCAGAAGAAGTATTACGATAGACGTCGAACTCCTCCTCCCTCTTATGCAGTTGGGGACCTCGTTTGGCTTTCTTCAAAGAATATTCGCTTGTCCACTCCTTCACGCAAACTGTCACCTCTATACATTGGACCGTTTCCTGTTGAGAAGGTAATCAATGTTAACGTTGTTCGTTTGACTCTACCTGATACGTTAAAAATCCACCCTACATTCCACGTGTCACTTCTCAAACCGTATCGAGTTGTTAGAGGTGATCCCTCTCATACTGTTCTCCCACGAGTATCCATAGACCCTAACATTGAGTATGAGGTGGAGTCCGTACTAGACTCCCGTCGCTTTAGAGGAGTCCTACAGTATTTAATTAAATGGAAAGGTTACTCTAGTGATCATGATTCCTGGGAACCATATTGCAATATCTCTGCTCCTAGGTTGATTTCTAGGTTCCATCAGAGGAATCCGGACCGGCCTCGTCCATGAGCCGCGGAGCTGCTCCTTGGGGGGGGTGTCCTGTCAGGTTTCTTTGCCTTTTGGTACTGTGCCTTTAAGAGATCTTAATTAACTGCTGTTATAAGTACCTTCACCTCCCTCACTAAACTGCCTGATATTGCCTGGTGAACTCCTTAACTGCTATTGGCTCCTGACTTCCTTCCTGTGCTGCCTGTCTTGTGTTCACTTCTGCCACGGCCTCCAGCACACTGCTCAGCTGCTCCTTCCAACCGGATCTACTTGCGGTGACGTCACACGCCATCGCTACCTCGCCTGAGCTGTTCACAGCTCCGTGTCTGACACACAGGCTGCTCTCTTGCTTCCCGGTTTGCAAACCAAATCCAAAACTACTCTCAGGTACTGCTTTGTATATACAGACTGTTTGTTTTTTCCTGCAGCTTCATATTTGGGCTAGTAAACTTTTTATCTGCCACTAGTTTTTCTTTATTGTTGTGAAACTGTGTTAACACCTTATTTTCTGGCTACAGACGTCCTGGTTGAACTGCTGCATGTTTTCAGTGACAAGCTCACAGGTGGCAGCCATAGTTCAACATAACGTTTAACCCAGTTATTAACTGCTTGTTCATTTGTGGTTTGAGTTACTTTCTAAATCAAGTTATATTTTTAAAGCTAACTCTTACTACTTGCTACACACCATAACTTTCTATATTCACTTTTTAAAACAGTTTCACATTACTAATTTTTGTATGAGTATCTCAGTAGCTGTGGTTCATGTGTTAAAACAATCACACTCTTTTACAGAGTAAGCTGCTTCATCACACTCCCCAATCAAGAGGAAAACTATAGTCAGACAATTGGGTAAGCATAACCCTGATATAGCCTTAATACAAGAAACACACTTAAAGCAAGAGGAAGTTACCAAACTCAAATGTAAATGGGTGGGAGAGGTGATTGCCACCCCTTGTTCTAGAAGGAAAAAGGGAGTAGCTATTTTGTTAAATAAAAAACTTACGTATAATTTTATAAGAGTATCATTAGACCCTGAGGAGAGATGGGCCCTCCTTGAGCTGCAGGTCGAGGATTTCAAAATGGTGATCTGTAATGTTTACGGACCTAATAGAGCAGACCCCACCTTCTGGAATAGTTTAGTCTTTATGCTAACTAATTTTATGGATCAGAATATTGTTCTAGCGGGTGACTTTAACCTAATACCATCAGAAGCCCTAGACAGACTTAGTTCTAGGAACTCCACTTTCTCGGGTCAGAAGGCCAAAATATTTAAACACATATGTAAAAATTTGAAATTACATGATATCTGGCGCCTACAATTTCCTGATACGAGGTCCTTTACCTGCAACTCGAGGACCTACGGCTCCTTATCACGTATAGACTTTTTTCTGATTTCCAGCTCCATGATTAAACTAGAGACTCAAACTAAGATATTTGATATTCTGATATCTGATCACGCAATTATTTTCCTAGACATACATTTACACCCGCCACAGAGAAACAACAGAAATAATTTTTTCTTCCCAAATTATTTAGTGAACAATCTTGAATTCAATAATTGGTTAATACACAAATGGAAAGAATTTGTTTCTTTAAATAGATCATACAGAGAAAAAACTGAAATATTCTGGGAAACTGCAAAGGCCTATCTGCGAGGCGAGATTAAAGCGTTTATGATTCTGAAAAAAAAAAAGTTGCAGCGGAGGGAAAGTCAGCTTTCTAATCAGGTCCAAAACGCATATCGTAAATTTATAAATAATCCCTCTAGGAGATTAAGAGATAAATACAATGGGGCCAGAACAGAAAGGGATATCTTTATTAAACAGAAAGTCGCTTGGGAAGAACTAAAGTTAACTGCTAAATATAAAGGCCAATATGGGAAGTCTGCTAAGTTTCTAGCTAGATTAGATAAAGCAAAGAAAAAATCTAACGTAATAGAGGCTATCTATGATGGGACAGAAAGAGTAACAGATCAATCTAAGATTCAAAATGTATTCTTTCAATTCTATCAAAATCTATATGCTGCGAAAGAAATAAATGCTAATAATAAAGTCAACTTTTGGCATAAAATCTGCCTTCCAAAATTAGCACAAGAAATGGACACAGATTTAAATAGCCCAATAACCCAAGAAGAAGTAGCGGAAGCAATTAAAAAAGCTAAACTTAATAAAGCCCCGGGCCCAGACCAAATTCCGGCAGAGATGTACAAAATTCTTAAAATGGAGATAATAGATGTCTTGGTACAACTATTCAATGGTTATTTTATTGAGGGGCAAAACATGTCAAAATATTTCTCTGAGTCTATAATCTCACTGATACTGAAAAAGGGCAAATCGCCACTAGACCCTAAGTCATATAGACCTATCTCACTGCTCAATCTAGACTATAAGCTATTAACTCACATCATGGCTAATAGACTGAAAAAATGCCTAGATCCTATTATACATCCTGATCAGGTGGGTTTTATGCATCAAAGATCCCCAACCAAAAACACACGGAAAGTAGCATTAATACTAGAATATTTTTGGAATAAACTAGCGGAAAAAAGAATAATTAATCAAGATATCGCGATAATAACAATAGACGCTGAAAAGGCATTTGATGCTATAATATGGGACCATCTGTTCACCACGTTAGCGCAATTTGGTTTTACAGGTCAATTCCCCAAATTTGTCAAGACTATATATGATCACCCGAGGTCGAATATACTAATTAATGGTAGCTATACTGCATATCTTACACTATGTAGGGGGACGAGGCAAGGCTGCCCACTCTCTCCGTTATTATTTAACGTGGCTATAGAACCACTGGCTATAATGCTACGTCAAGAGCTTCAAGGAATTAGGCTCGGGGAACAAAAATCTGTTCTATCTTTATATGCGGATGATCTGCTCCTATACGTTAAAAACACAAAGAAAAGTATACCACATGTTTTAAAAATTATTGACTTGTTTGGCTCTATATCGGGCTATAAAATAAACGCTAACAAGTCTGAAATTCTATGGGTTAATAAAAATAAAAACAGTTTCCAAGAACATCCCTTTCAAGAATCCCTTAGTATTAAATATTTAGGAATATATTTCCATGCTGACCCCAAACAATGGTACAGACTTAACTATGCTCCTTTTTTTAATAAAACCTCTGAGAAACTTGTACAATGGAGCGCCTTCCCTATCTCTCTATCTGCCAAAATAATGATTATTAAGTCTATTCTAGTTCCCAAATTGATGTATATTATGCAAAACATGCCGCTCTTTATTTTGTCTCACGACATTAAAAGGTTTAACTCAGAATGTGCTAAATTTATTTGGAACAATAAAAGACATATGTTATCCATAGCCAAACTCACACCAAGACTGGAAGGAGGAGGCTTATCTTTCCCTGATATCAAAAAGTATAACCTAGCTTTATTAGCCCGTGTTGCAATTGATTGGCTATCAGAGACTAGCTATTTCTCACTGTTATCTATAGAGGAAAATCTGTGCGCACCTTTCTCTCTTAAAGCCTTATTGCATTGCCCGACGAAACAATTACCAGACCATATTAAACACATAAAGACACTATCTAATATTATTGAAGCATGGCAAAAGCTAAATATAACGATCAAAGTTAATTTTGAGATTTCCCCATTTCTCCCGATACAAGGCAACCCACAATTTATGCCTGGACTATCCCATGAAGTCTATAAGACTTGGAAGCACAAAGGTCTGCTTTATGTAAATCAATGTTTAAATAATATGTCTCAGATAAGAACGTTTGAGGATATTGCTATAGAATTCTCTCTATCTAATAAGAATTTCTTTGCTTATCTTCAGATCAGACATTATATAGCAGGAATTAATAGATTAAATACAGATGCGAATGGGTGGGGGGAAGTTGAAAAATATATAGCAAGCTATAAGTCAGGCAAACATAGCATAGCTCTTTTATATAAAATTATGCTGGATAAACAAGCCCAATTGTTTAGGGATAATCTAGTCCAGAAGTGGAATGTTTTCTTTACGGATCTTTCAGCAGAATCATTAAGCGCAAGTTATAAATGGGTGCAAGGCGCGAATATCCCGTTAACTTGGAAAGAATCACATATAAAATTACTCAACAATTCTTACCTGACACCAGGGAAACTATCTAAGTGGTACGCGAATTCTGCAGAAAAATGCCCAAAATGTAATAATTCTTGTGCAGACATTATTCATTGTTTCTGGAACTGTCCCAAAATACTCCAGTTCTGGAGAAAAGTGGAATTTTGGCTTAATAAAGCTTTAGATGTTAGGTTAAAATTCCAAGCTAACCATATCCTTTTTCTCTACAACATGGACCATAACAGAGTTAACATTAACCTTTTTAACACGGCAATTATGCTTGGTCGTAACCTCATATTAAAAGGTTGGAAGAATAGAAAAGCTCCTACAATGGGCTGTTTTATAAATACGATACACGCCCAGATAATTTTTGAACAGCTGAATATAGCTCCCTCCGAAGAGAAAAGGGTCAAAACTTTTTTTATGAAATGGTTAAGAGTTATATTGTCCTATCCACTTGCTAGTCAGTTTTTACTTGTGCGTAATTTGCGCAGATCGGAATTTTTTGAGACGCTAATTCTTTCAAATGTTTTCCCAAATGAATGGTATTGATATATATCTAGTCTATAAAAGGGAAGGAAGCGGAAATGAATAGCCTGGCCCAGATCTACAGTGAGTGGAGGTCGAGTTAAGAACCTAAAGGGAGGTGAGGGAGGGGTGAGAGGGGAAACCTATTCTTACCTTTTTTTTTTTTTTTTTTTTTTTTTTTTTTTCTCTTCTCTCTCTTTTTTTCCCTTTTTTCTTTTTTCTTTTTTTCTGCTCATTATATCTATCATAAAACCCCTAATTTGGTATGAAATATAGCTATTGGAATTTCACAGAGATACTTTAAAAGTCTGCACCTACAGAGACCTTGTACGGATCTCAAATGGCAATAAGATATGTATTAAGCGCTGACTGTATAGGGATGTGGTGAAATTGTCTCTATCTGTTACATAGTATTGTTTATATAAGAATGTCACATCCGCTGGATTGTTTTTTTTTGTGTTTTTCTTGTAATCTGATTCTCTGTGTTTGCCCTGTTATATGAAGTATATACCGAATTGGTCAATAAAGATAAATTTAAAAAAAAAACAAACTAATAAGCATTTAAATTCAGTTTTTAAACCTCATGTAGTTATTCCAGAAGTTTTTCCAGTTCCTGATGCTATTTCAGAAGTAATTTCTAGGGAATGGAATAGTCTGGGTACTTCATTTACTCCTTCACCAAGGTTTAAGAAATTGTACCCTTTGCCATCTGATAGATTAGAGTTTTGGGAGAAAATCCCCAAAGTTGATGGGGCTATCTCTACTCTTGCTAAACGTACTACTATTCCTACGGCAGATAGTACTTCTTTTAAGGAACCTTTAGATAGGAAGCTTGAATCCTTTCTAAGGAAGGCTTATTTATGTTCAGGTAATCTTCTTAGACCTGCTATTTCTTTGGCTGATGTTGCTGCAGCTTCCACTTTCTGGTTGGAGGCTTTAGCGCAACAAGTGTCAGACCATAATGCTTATAGCATTGTTAAACTTCTTCAACATGCTAATAACTTTGTTTGTCATGCCATTTTTGATATCATTAGAATTGATGTCGGGTATATGTCTTTAGCTATTTTAGCTAGAAAAGCTTTATGGCTTAAGTCTTGGAATGCAGATATGACTTCTAAGTCAACTTGCTTTCTCTTTCTTTCCAAAGTAATAAACTATTTGGTTCTCAGTTGGATTCAATAATTTCAACTGTTACTGGGAGGAAGGGAGCCTTTTTGCCTCAGGACAAAAAATATAAAGGTAAATATAGGGCTGCTAATCGTTTTCGTTCCTTTCGTCAGAATAAGGAACAGAAGCCTGACCCTTCCCCTAAAGGAACAGTTTCCGTTTGGAAACCTTCTCCAGTCTGGAATAAATCCAAGCCTTTTAGAAAGTCAAAACCAGCTCCTAAATCCGCATGAAGGTGCGGCCCTCATTCCAGCACAGCTGGTAGGGGGCAGGTTACGATTTTTCAAAGATGTTTGGATCAATTCGATTCACAGTCTTTGGATTCAGAACATTGTTTCACAAGGGTACAGGATAGGTTTCAAGGTAAGACCGCCTGTGAGAAGATTTTTTCTCTCACGCATTCCAGTAAACCCAGTAAAGGCTCAGGCGTTTCTGAAATGTGTTTCAGACCTAGAGTCGGCCGGGGTAATTGTGCCAATTCCAGTTCTGGAATGAGGTCTGGGGTTTTACTCAAATCTGTTCATTGTTCCAAAGAAGGAGAATTCCTTCAGACCAGTTCTGGATCTAAAAATATTGAATCGTTATGTAAGAATACCAACATTCAAAATGGTGACTATAAGGACTATTCTGCCTTTTGTTCAGCAAGGGCATTATATGTCTACAATACATAGTAACATACATAGTAGATAAGGTTGAAAAAAGAATGAAGTCCATCGAGTTCAACCTATACAAATCTAAAATACTTACAAAAAGCTCCAGTTAAGCTTAAATAACCCCATTAAAATGTGACCCATTTAATACTAGCAATCATATCCATGAATTTTGTTTATATACAGAAATGTATCCAGACTATTTTTAAATGTATCTATGGTATTGGCATTCACTACCTCCTTTGGTAATGAGTTCCACAATTTTATTGCTCTTACAGTGAAAAAACGTTTCCGTTGCAGGAGATTAAATCTCCTTTCCTCCAACCTTAAATTATGACCTCTTGTCAGAAACAATTTTCTTGGAATAAACAGAGCTTCTGCCATCTCTGTATATGGGCCTTGAATATATTTATATAAAGTAATCATGTCACCTCTCAAGCGCCTTTTTTCTAAAGAAAACAGACCCAGTTTGGCTAGCCTCTCCTCATAGGTTAATTTCTCCAATCCCCTTATTAGCTTTGTGGCCCTTCTCTGAACTTTTTCTAGTTCTGCAATATCTTTTTTAGCAATCGGTCCCCAGAACTGCACTCCATACTCAAGGTGAGGTCTTAACAGGGCTTTATATAATGACAGAATTATGCTTTCCTCCCTTGAATCAATGCCTCTTTTAATACATGCTAGTATCTTATTAGCCTTTGAAGCCGCTGCCCTGCATTGTGCACCCATCTTTAGCTTGTTATCTATTACTACTCCCAAATCCCTTTCCTCCTGTGTTTGGCTAAGTCTTGTCCCATTTAAAAAATACGTAGCCTGCTTATTTTTACTTCCAAAATTTAGAACCTTGCATTTTTCCGTACTAAATCTCATTTTCCATTTACTTGCCCATAGTTCTAATTTTAGCAAATCCCTTTGTAAAGAGAGTTCGTCCTGCTCTGACCTAATGACCTTACTTAACTTAGTATCATCTGCAAAAATAGAGATGTCGCTATTTAATCCTTGCTCCAAGTCATTTATAAAAATATTAAAAAGAACAGGGCCCAGTACTGATCCCTCGGGGACGCCACTGATTACCTTTGTCCAATCTGAGTATGATCCATTTACTACTACTCGTTGCTCCCTATCTTTTATCCAGTTATTTATCCATGAGCTAACATTTTCAGCTATTCCCAGTCCCTTAATTTTGTTCATTAATCTCTCATGTGGCACTGTATCAAATGCCTTTGCAAAATCTAAGTATATCACATCAACTGATTCCCCTTTATCTATATTTTTACTTACTTCCTCGTAGAATCTAATTAGATTAGTTTGACATGATCTATTTCTCCTAAAGCCATGCTGATTAGAACTCATAATCTTGTTTACACGAATATGCTCATCAATATAATCCCTTATAATCCCTTCAAATATCTTCCCCACTATTGATGTCAGACTAACTGGTCTATAGCTTCCTGGATCATCCCTGCTTCCCTTTTTGAAGAGTGGCACCACATCAGCTTTACACCAATCCTGGGGTACCATGCCTGAGGATAATGAGTCTTGAAAAATTAAGAGTAAAGGTTTTTCTATAACAGTGCTAAGTTCCCTTAACACCCTTAGGTGTATTCCATCTGGGCCTGGAGTTTTATTTACCTTAATATTTTCCAGTTTTTTCCTGATATCCTCTAAACAAAAAGGGTGTGTGTACAAGCGCTAAGGTAATCCCCAAGCTGTATCCAAACAGAGATCCTAACCAACCTCCAAAAAATATGCACAAGTAGTAAGAAGTGAATACAGCGCCAACAAGAGGCCAAGGGATAAATAATCTTCTTTTATCTCTCTGTGAGTATATTTATCCCTTGGCCTCTTGTTGGCACTGTATTCACTTCTTACTACTTATCCTCTAAACAAAACCCAGTTAGTGGTATGGACTGGCATGTTCTATTCTGTTCCAAAGTATCATTCAATGGTTCCTCTCTTGTGTATACTGAAGAAAAAAACTGGTTTAGTACCTCAGCCTTCTCCCTGTCATTATTTATCATGCTACCCTCCATGCATAATGTACCTATATTATCCTTCGTAGATTTTTTGCTATTTATGTACTTAAAGAACCTTTTAGGGTTAGACTTAGAATCCTTGGCAATTAATTTTTCATTTTCAATTTTGGCTAATTTGATTGCTTTTTTGCATGCTTTGTTACATTCCTTATAAATATTGTATGCTGAGTCTGTACTATTTTCTTTTAATAATTTAAATGCCCTACGTTTTTTCCTAATTTCTCTTAACACATTTTTATTTAGCCATAACGGCTTTGTTTTTTTATTTTTATTTTTATAACCATATGGTATGTGTTGATATGTATATTTATTTAACACATTTTTAAATATTATCCATTTATCCTCTGTATTTTTATTAGAAAATACATTGTCCCAATTTATATTATTTAATGATTTCCTTAAATCGTTGAATTTTGCTTTCTTGAAATTAAAAGTCTTAGGCCTAGATTTGGAGTTCGGCGGTAAAAGGGCTGTTAACGCTCCGCGGGCTTTTTTCTGGCCGCACCATAAATTTAACTCTGGTATCGAGAGTTCAAACAAAGGCTGCGTTAGGCTCCAAAAAAGGAGCGTAGAGCATTTTTACCGCAAATGCAACTCTCGATACCAGAGTTGCTTACGGACGCGGCCGGCCTCAAAAACGTGCTCGTGCACGATTCCCCCATAGGAAACAATGGGGCTGTTTGAGCTGAAAAAAAACCTAACACCTGCAAAAAAGCAGCGTTCAGCTCCTAACGCAGCCCCATTGTTTCCTATGGGGAAACACTTCCTACGTCTGCACCTAACACTCTAACATGTACCCCGAGTCTAAACACCCCTAACCTTACACTTATTAACCCCTAATCTGCCGCCCCCGCTATCGCTGACACCTGCATATTTTTTTTAACCCCTAATCTGCCGCTCCGTAAACCGCCGCAACCTACGTTCTCCCTATGTACCCCTAATCTGCTGCCCTAACATCGCCGACCCCTATATTATATTTATTAACCCCTAATCTGCCCCCCTCAACGTCGTCGACACCTGCCTACACTTATTAACCCCTAATCTGCCGAGCGGACCTGAGCGCTACTATAATAAAGTTATTAACCCCTAATCCGCCTCACTAACCCTATCATAAATAGTATTAACCCCTAATCTGCCCTCCCTAACATCGCCGACAGCTACCTTCAATTATTAACCCCTAATCTGCCGAGCGGACCTCACCGCTATTCTAATAAATGTATTAACCCCTAAAGCTAAGTCTAACCCTAACACTAACACCCCCCTAAGTTAAATATAATTTACATCTAACGAAATAAATTAACTCTTATTAAAGAAATTATTCCTATTTAAAGCTAAATACTTACCTGTAAAATAAACCCTAATATAGCTACAATATAAATTATAATTATATTATAGCTATTTTAGGATTAATATTTATTTTACAGGCAACTTTGTAATTATTTTAACCAGGTACAATAACTATTAAATAGTTAAGAACTATTTAATAGTTACCTAGTTAAAATAATAACAAATTTACCTGTAAAATAAATCCTAACCTAAGATATAATTAAACCTAACACTACCCTATCAATAAAATAATTAAATAAACTACCTACAATTACCTACAATTAACCTAACACTACACTATCAATAAATAAATTAAACACAATTGCTACAAATAAATACAATTAAATAAACTATCTAAAGTACAAAAAATAAAAAAGAACTAAGTTACAAAAAATAAAAAAATATTTACAAACATAAGAAAAAATTACAACAATTTTAAACTAATTACACCTACTCTAAGCCCCCTAATAAAATAACAAAGCCCCCCAAAATAAAAAATTCCCTACCCTATTCTAAATTAAAAAAGTTACAAGCTCTTTTACCTTACCAGCCCTGAACAGGGCCCTTTGCGGGGCATGCCCCAAGAATTTCAGCTCTTTTGCCTGTAAAAGAATAAATACAATACCCCCCCCCCCCAACATTACAACCCACCACCCACATACCCCTAATCTAACCCAAACCCCCCTTAAATAAACCTAACACTAAGCCCCTGAAGATCTTCCTACCTTGTCTTCACCATCCAGGTATCACCGATCCGTCCTGGCTCCAACATCTTCATCCAACCCAAGCGGGGGTTGGCGATCCATAATCCGGTGCTCCAAAGTCTTCCTCCTATCCGGCAAGAAGAGGACATCCGGACCAGCAAACATCTTCTCCAAGCGGCATCTTCGATCTTCTTCCATCCGAAGCGGCAGGATCCTGAAGACCTCCAGCGCGGAACATCCATCCAGACCGACGACTGAACGACGAATGACTGTTCCTTTAAGGGACGTCATCCAAGATGGCGTCCCTCGAATTCCGATTGGCTGATAGGATTCTATCAGCCAATCGGAATTAAGGTAGGAATTTTCTGATTGGCTGATGGAATCAGCCAATCAGAATCAAGTTCAATCCGATTGGCTGATCCAATCAGCCAATCAGATTGAGCTCGCATTCTATTGGCTGATCGGAACAGCCAATAGAATGCGAGCTCAATCTGATTGGCTGATTGGATCAGCCAATCGGATTGAACTTGATTCTGATTGGCTGATTCCATCAGCCAATCAGAAAATTCCTACCTTAATTCCGATTGGCTGATAGAATCCTATCAGCCAATCGGAATTCGAGGGACGCCATCTTGGATGACGTCCCTTAAAGGAACCGTCATTCATCGGGAGACAACGGAAGAAGAGGATGGATCCGCGTCGCCTGCTTCAAGATGGACCCGCTCCGCACCGGATGGTAGAAGATTGAAGATGCCGCTTGGAGAAGATGTTTGCCGGTCCGGATGTCCTCTTCTTGCCGGATAGGAGGAAGACTTTGGAGCCTCTTCTGGACCTCTTCAGCACCGGATGATGGATCGCCAACCCCCGCTTGGGTTGGATGAAGATGTTGGAGCCAGGACGGATCGGTGAACCTGGTATGGTGAAGACAAGGTAGGAAGATCTTCAGGGGCTTAGTGTTAGGTTTATTTAAGGGGGGTTTGGGTTAGATTAGGGGTATGTGGGTGGTGGGTTGTAATGTTGGGGGGGGGTATTGTATGTTTTTTTTTACAGGCAAAAGAGCTGAACTTCTTGGGGCATGCCCCGCAAAGGGCCCTGTTCAGGGCTGGTAAGGTAAAAGAGCTTGTAACTTTTTTAATTTAGAATAGGGTAGGGAATTTTTTATTTTGGGGGGCTTTGTTATTTTATTAGGGGGCTTAGAGTAGGTGTAATTAGTTTAAAATTGTTGTAATATTTTTCTTATGTTTGTAAATATTTTTTTATTTTCTGTAACTTAGTTCTTTTTTATTTTTTGTACTTTAGCTAGTTTATTTAATTGTATTTATTTGTAGGAATTGTGTTTAATTAATTTATTGATAGTGTAGTGTTAGGTTAATTGTAGGTAATTGTAGGTAGTTTATTTAATTAATTTATTGATAGGGTAGTGTTAGGTTTAATTATAACTTAGGTTAGGATTTATTTTACAGGTAAATTTGTTATTATTTTAACTAGGTAACTATTAAATAGTTCTTAACTATTTAATAGCTATTTTACCTGGTTAAAATAATAACAAAGTTGCCTGTAAAATAAATATTAATCCTAAAATAGCTATAATATAATTATAATTTATATTGTAGCTATATTAGGATTTATTTTACAGGTAAGTATTTAGCTTTAAATAGGAATAATTTATTTAATAAGAGTTAATTTATTTCGTTAGATAAAAATTATATTTAACTTAGGGGGGTGTTAGTGTTAGGGTTAGACTTAGCTTTAGGGGTTAATACATTTATTAGAATAGCGGTGAGCTCCGGTCGGCAGATTAGGGGTTAATAATTGAAGTTAGGTGTCGGCGATGTTAGGGAGGGCAGATTAGGGGTTAATACTATTTATGATAGGGTTAGTGAGGCGGATTAGGGGTTAATACATTTATTATAGTAGCGCTCAGGTCCGCTCGGCAGATTAGGGGTTAATAAGTGTAGGCAGGTGTCGGCGACGTTGAGGGGGGCAGATTAGGGGTTAATAAATATAATATAGGGGTCGGCGATGTTAGGGCAGCAGATTAGGGGTACATAGGGATAACGTAGGTGGCGGCGATTTGCGGTCGGAAGATTAGGGGTTAATTATTTTAAGTAGCTGGCGGCGACGTTGTGGGGGGCAAGTTAGGGGTTAATAAATGTAATACAGGGGTCGGCGGGGTTAGGGGCAGCAGATTAGGGGTACATAAGTATAACGTAGGTGGCGGTCGGCAGATTAGGGGTTAAAAATTTTAATCGAGTGGCGGCGGTGTGGGGGGAGCTCGGTTTAGGGGTACATAGGTAGTTTATGGGTGTTAGTGTACTTTAGGGTACAGTAGTTAAGAGCTTTATAAACCGGCGTTAGCCAGAAAGCTCTTAACTCCTGCTATTTTCCTGCGGCTGGAGTTTTGTCGTTAGAGCTCTAACGCTCACTTCAGAAACGACTCTAAATACCAGCGTTAGAAAGATCCCATTGAAAATATAGGCTACGCAAATGGCGTAGGGGGATCTGCGGTATGGAAAAGTCGCGGCTGAAAAGTGAGCGTTAGACCCTTTAATCACTGACTCCAAATACCAGCGGGCGGCCAAAACCAGCGTTAGGAGCCTCTAACGCTGGTTTTGACGGCTACCGCCGAACTCCAAATCTAGGCCTTAGTTAAGCCTTTAAAACACTGCATATGAAAAGAGATTTCAAATGTGACCATGTTATGATCACTGTTACCCAAATGTTCTTTAACTTCTATGTTTGATATTATATCTGTATTGTTTGATAGCACTAAATTCAATATAGCTTTACTCCTAGTTGGCTCCTCTATTAATTGTGACAAGAAGTTATCCCTGAGAACATTTAAAAATCTATCCCCCTTAGCTGAATTACTAGTTTCATTGGCCCAGTTTATATCAGGGTAGTTAAAATCTCCCATAATTACAGCACTGTTATTAGCAGCTTTACCTATTTGGATAAGTAGTTAAGTTTCCTCCGCGTCACTAATGTTGGGAGGCTTGTAGCATGTTCCTAGTAATATTTTTTTAGGATTTTTCCCCCCACTCTTTATTTCAACCCACAGGGTCTCTACATTGTCACTTGTATCATAAATATCTTCCCTTATTGTAGGTTTAAGGTTAGGTTTAATATACATGCAGATTCCTCCACCCCTTTTATTATTCCTGTCCCTCCTAAATAATGTATACCCCTCTAAGTTAACTGCCCAGTCATGTGAATCATCCCACCAAGTTTCAGTTATACTGATAACATCATAGTCCTCTTCTGAAACTAAGAGCGTCAGCTCCCCCATTTTACCTGTCATGCTTCTTGCATTTGTTGTCATACATTTAATTTTCATGTGCTTTCTGCTGCTACTTGGTGTGCTTTCCTCTATACTTTCTAATGTGACATTTCTTAAGTCATCCCTTCCTTGAGATATTAAGGGAGTGACATATTCATAGACTGATCTCTCTGTTCTATTTTGTTCTAACTGACCCTCCCCCCTTTGCCTAGTTTAAAAGGTTCTCTAAACGTGCTACCATCCTTTCCCCCAACACACCTGCACCCATGTCATTCAGGTGCAATCCATCCTTACTGTACAAATTGTACCCTAGTAAAAAATAAGCCCAGTGTTCTAAAAAGTCAAACCCTCATTTTTACACCATGTTTTTAGCCATGAATTAACAGACCTTAACTCCTTCTGCCTTACTGAGTTAACACACGGCACTGGTAATATCTCAGAAAATATTACTTTGGAGGTCCTTGCTTTAAGCTTGCTACCTAACAACCTGAAGTCATTTTTTAGGACTCTCCATCCTAAAACAGGATGCATATCTTCATATTCCAATTCATCCAGATCACTATCAGTTCCTGAAATTCTCTTTTCTAGACAAGCATTACCAGTTTGTTGCTCTTCCGTTTGGCCTAGCAACAGCTCCAAGGATCTTTTCAAAGGTTCTCCGTGCCCTTCTCTCTGTAATCAGAGAACAGGGTATTGCGGTATTTCCTTATTTGGACGATATCTTGGTTCTTGCTCAGTCTTTACATTCTGCAGAATCTCATACGAATCAACTTGTGTTGTTTCTTCAAAGACATGGTTGGAGGATCAATTTACCAAAGAGTTCCTTGATTCCTCAGACAAGGGTAACCTTTTTGGGTTTCCAAATAGATTCAGTGTCCATGACTTTGTCTCTAACAGAAAAGAGACGTCTGAAATTGGTTTCAGCTTGTCGAAACCTTCAGTCTCAATCGTTCCCTTCGGTAGCTTTGTGCATGGAAATTCTAGGTCTCATGACTGCTGCATCGGACGCGATCCCTTTTGCTCGTTTTCACATGAGACCTCTCCAGCTTTGTATGCTGAACCAATGGTGCAGGGATTATACAAAGATATCACAATTAATATCCATAAATCCCAATGTTCGATCTTCTCTGACTTGGTGGTTGAATCACAATCGTTTAATTCAAGGGGCCTCTTTTGTTCGTCCAACCTGGACTGTGATCTCAAAAGATGCGAGTCTTTCAGGTTGGGGAGCTGTATGGGGATCTCTGACAGCGCAGGGGGTTTGGGAATCTCAGGAGGCGAGATTACCAATCAACATTTTGGAACTCTGTGCGATTTTCAGAGCTCTAAAGTTCTGGCCTCTTCTGAAGAGAGAATCGTTTATTTGTTTTCAGACAGACAATGTCACAACTGTGGCGTATGTCAATCATCAAGGTGGGACTCACAGTCCTCAGGCTATGAAAGAAGTATCTCGGATACTTGTATGGGCGGAATCCAGCTCCTGTCTAATCTCTGCTGTTCACATCCCAGGTATAGACAATTGGGAAGCGGATTATCTCAGTCGCCAGACGTTACATCCGGGCGAATGGTCTCTTCACCCAGAGGTATTTCTTCAGATTGTTCAAATCTGGGGACTTCCAGAAATAGATCTGATGGCTTCTCATCTAAACAAGAAACTTCCCAGGTATCTGTCCAGATCCAGGGATCCTCAGGCGGAAGCGGTGGACGCGTTGTTGCTTCCTTGGAATTATCAACCTGCTTATATCTTTCTGCCTCTAGTTCTTCTTCCAAAAGTGATTTCCAAAATCCTATTGAGCGTTCGTTTGTACTTCTGGTGGCTCCAGCATGGCCTCACAGGTTTTGGTATGTGGATCTCGTTCGGATGGCCAGTTGCCAACCTTGGACACTTCCGTTAAGGCCAGACCTATCTCAAGGCCCATTTTTCCATCAGGATCTCAAATCATTAAATTTGAAGGTATGTAGATTGAACGCTTGATACTTAGTCATAGAGGTTTCTCTGACTCAGTGATTAATACTATGTTACAGGCTCGTAAATCTGTGTCTAGAAAGATTTATTACCGAGTCTGGAAGACTTACATTTCTTGGTGTTCTTCTCATAAATTCTCTTGGCATTCTTTTAGAATTCCTAGAATATTACAGTTTCTTCAGGATGGTTTGGATAAGGGTTTGTCTGCAAGTTCCTTGAAAGGACAAATCTCTGCTCTTTCTGTTCTTTTTCACAGAAAGATTGCTAATCATCCTGATATTCATTGTTTTGTACAGGCTTTGGTTCATATCAAGCCAATCTCTCCTCCTTGGAGTCTTAATTTGGTTTTGAGGGCTTTACATGCTCCTCCTTTGAGTCTATGCATTCTCTGGATATTAAATTACTTTCTTGGAAAGTTTTGTTCCTTTTGGCCATCTCTTCTGCTAGAAGAGTTTCTGAGTTATCTGCTCTTTCTTGTGAATCTCCTTTTCTGATTTTTCATCAGGATAAGGCGGTGTTGCGGACTTCATTTCAATTTTTACCTAAAGTTGTGAATTCTAACAACATTAGTAGAGAAATTGTTGTCCCTTCATTGTGTCCTAATCCTAAGAATTCTCTGGAGAGATCTTTACATTCTTTGGATGTAGTAAGAGCTTTGAAATATTATGTTGAAGCTACTAAAGATTTCAGAATGACTTCTAGTCTATTTGTTATCTTTTCTGGTTCCAGGAAAGGTCAGAAGGCTTCTGCCATTTCTTTAGCGTCTTGGTTAAAGTCTTTGATTCATCATGCTTATGTAGAGTCGGGTAAATCCCCGCCTCAAAGGATTACGGCTCATTCTACTAGGTCAGTTTCTACTTCCTGGGCTTTTAGGAATGAAGCTTCTGTTGATCAGATTTGCAAAGCAGCAACTTGGTCTTCTTTGCATACTTTTACTAAATTCTACCATTTTGATGTTTTTTTTCTTCTTCTGAAGCAGTTTTTGGTAGAAAAGTACTTCAGGCAGCTGTTTCAGTTTGATTCTTCTGCTTATAATTTCAATTTTTTGATTTGGGTTGTGGATTATTTTTTCAGCAGAATTGGCTGTCTTTATTTTATCCCTCCCTCTCTAGTGACTCTTGCGTGGAAGTTCCACATCTTGGGTATCTGCTATCCCATGCGTCACTAGCTCATGGACTCTTGCCAATTACATGAAAGAAAACATAATTTATGTAAGAACTTACCTGATAAATTCATTTCTTTCATATTGGCAAGAGTCCATGAGGCCCACCCTTTTTTGTGGTGGTTATGATTTTTTTGTATAAAGCACAATTATTCCAATTCCTTGTTTGATGCTTTCGCTCCTTTCTTATCACCCCATTTCTTGGCTATTCGTTAAACTGAATTGTGGGTGTGGTGAGGGGTGTATTTATAGGCATTTCGAGGTTTGGGAAACTTTGCCCCTCCTGGTAGGAATGTATATCCCATACGTCACTAGCTCATGGACTCTTGCCAATATGAAAGAAATGAATTTATCAGGTAAGTTCTTACATAAATTATGTTTTTTTAATATGTAATTTATTTAATTTAATTGGTAGTTTAATTTAATTGTAGTATAATAGTTAGGGTAGGTTAATTAATATTTTAAAATAGTTTTTTTTTTTTAATCTACAGGTAAGTTTACATTTATTTGAAGATAGGGATGTTGTAATTTTAATTTAAAGTTAGCGGGTTGTTAGGTTTAGCGGTTAATAGCTTAATTTAGTCTATGGCGATATAGGGGTTGACAGTTTAGGGGTTAATAGGTTTAGTTAGTAGTAAGGATGTGGGAGGTTTAGGGGATAATACTGTTATTTAGTTTGCGTCGGGGTCGGGGAGCGGTGGAATAGGAGTTAATAACTTTATTTAAATACAACAAGTGTGGGGAGTAGGCTGTTTTAATTTAATAGGGCTGAGTCATAAATTTAGACAAAGCTAAACCTGTTTAAAGGTTTGAAAATGCAGACCCTTAAAATGTATATTGAATAAACTTGAGAAAAGAAGAGATTTGTAGTGACCTAATAAGTAACTACACAAGAGACAGGGATATCAGCATTTTCTTTTTTATTTGGTTATAATAACCTTAGCAATCATCCCCATTTGGGAAAAAAAACACACAGTGCAATAAAGTTCATGCAAGCCTATACCAGATAGAGACCCTGATACTTGGCTAAGCATAAGAACCACATCCAGAAAGTGCACGGTAAAGCTAAGGTCATTCAGTCCCAGGACATCAGTTTGCAACATTCACACATAGATCAAGCACTTAAAAAACCAAATCGACAAACAAATTTGTTTGTCGATTTGGTTTTTTAACCAAATGATTGCTAAGGTTATTATAACCAAATAAAAAATAAAATGCTGATATCCCTGTCTCTTGTGTAGTTACTTATTAGGTCACTACAAATCTCTTCTTTTCTCAAGTTTATTTAATAACTTTATTTAGGTTGCGGTTGGGTCGGGGAGCGGCAGGATAGGGGTTAAACATTTAAGTATAGTTGCAGCGTTTAGTGACAAGGTATAAATAAAGTTTTGAAAAAGTAGAATAGGAGAGCGGAGAGCGTATTGAGATACGCGGCCGCAATGTTAGGCGAGCGTATTGATGCCGGCGAATGCAACACATTTGACGGCTTGATAGATACCCCCTATATATTTATTTTAGTAACTGACAATAAAGCCTTAAAAGTAGCCATCTGAGATTGTCTATTTGTTGTTCATATTTGTTGATTACTCTCTAAGCAAGTCTCTTCATTGGAATCAATCTGTATTATTGTGTGCAGTATATATGAAATGTGAAAAGGCAATTTTCATTGTTATCACAATCCTGTTGCAATTTCTTGCAAGCTGTCTATATGCTCATACAATTCTCTTTTTTTATGTGTACCATGACCTGGTGTAATAACTCCAGACACACACACACTATATAGCCAAAAGTATGTGGACACCTTATCACACCTATTTAAGATTTTTGGACATCTTATTCCAAAACCATGGGCATTAATGTGGAGTTTCCCCCTCCCCCTTTGCAGCTTTAACAGCCCCTCCCCCATTTGCAGCTATAACAGCCACAACTCTTCTAGGAAAGCTTTACAGACAATTGTATAGAATGTGTCTGTGGGAATTTGTACTCATTCAACTATTTGTGAGGCCAGGCACTGATGTTGGACAAAAAGGTCTGGCTCATAATCTGCATTTCCAATTCATCCCAACTCTGTTCAGTAAATTGAGGACAGGGAACTGTGCAGTCCACTCAAGTTTCACACCAAACTCATCAAATCATGTCTTCATGGACATCCATGCACAGGGGCACAGTCATGTTAGTACAGGATAGGGGCCTTCCTTAAACTGTTGCCACAAAGTGGGAAGCACCAAATTGTCTGAAATGTCTTTGTATCCTGTAGCGTTAAAGGGCCAGTCTACTCCAGAATGTTTATTGTTTAAAAAGATAGATCATCCCTTTATCACCCAGTCCCCAGTTATGCTTAACTAGCACTGTTATATTAATAAATGTTTTACCTCCATTATAACCTTGTATCTAAGCCTCTGCCCCCTTATTTCAGTTCTTTTACCAGACTTTTATTTTAGCAAATCGGTTCTGACTTATAAATAACTCCACAGGAGTGAGCACAATGTTATCTATATGGAACATATGAACTAACACTGTCTAGCTGTGAAAAACTGTCAAAATGCACTGAGATAAGAGGTGGTTTTTAAGGGCATAGAATATAGCATATGAGCCTACCTAGGTTTAGCTTTCAACAAAGAATACCAAGAGAACAAAGCAAATTTGATGATAAAAGTAAATTGGAAAGTTGTTTAAAATTGCATGCCCTATCTGAATCATGAAAGATTAATTTTGATTAGACTGTCCCTTTAAGATGGCTCTTCACTGGATCTAAGGAGCCTAGCCCAAACAACAGCCCTAGACCATTATTCCTCCTCCACTAAACTTTACAGTAGGCACTATGCATTTCAGTAAGTACCCTTCTCTTGGCACCTGTTACACACAGATTCTTTCATCAGACTGTTAGAGAGTGAATCGCGATTCATCACTCCAGAGAACATGTTTCCACTGCTCCTGACGCACAGTTCTTATACTGATGCTGGTTACAGAAGCAGTGTAGAACTCTGTAGTGATGCAACAGGTAATCGGCTATTTTTATGTGACACATGCTTCAGCACTCGGCAGCCCTGCTTTGTGTGTTTGCATAGTCTACTACTGCCCCTAGACACTTCCACAATATTAGCTCTTATAGTTAACTGGGGCAGATCTAGTAGGGCATCAATTTCACAAACTGACAGTCCACTGTGCTCTTTAGTACAACCAATTGTACTGCCGACTTCCATAGAATTTTATTCACCTATTAGCAATGGGTTTGGTTGAAATGTAGAATCAATATTTCTTTTGGCTATATAATAGATAGATAGATAGATAGATAGACAGACGGACACATACACTATAAATCAGCTGATCCTGTGATCGTCTAGATTACTTGCCACCTTATTAACGCTAATAATGAAACCCTAATACAGTTAATCCTATTTACAGCTGCTGCAAATAACTATATATTCTCCAGACACTCTTAATCAATAATAATCTAATAGCGATTCCACAATAGGAATGAACTTTCATGCAACCATCCTAAATCACCGGATTAACCTGGTTTTGAGATTCAAATTGATCCTCATTATCTATAAAAATATTTTAATAACACTGGTGCTAATATAATGCAGGTACCGGTGCTTATTGTGTCAAGGGCACTTAAAGGGACATGAAACCAAAATATTTTATATTGTGGTTTAGAAAGAACATGCAATTTTAAACAACTTTCCAATTTACTGCTATCATCTAATTTTCTTCATTCTCTCGGTATTCTTTATTGAAACGCTTATCTAAATAGGCTCAGTAGGTGCTGATTGGTGACTGCACATTGATTCCTCGTGTAATTGGCTCACCCATATGTATTGCAATTTCTTCAACAAAGGATATCTGAAGAATGAAGCAAATTAAATAATAGAAGTAAATTAAGATTATGTTTCATATTAAGGTAGTGGGGAAAATAATTTTCATCAGTAGCATCTACATTCTAATAAAAATCAGAGCAGCTGTAAGAAAAAATAAACTACTGAAATGGATCACTATAAATTGCCATTAGACGACTCCCTGCAATTTTATTTTTTTTAACTGTGCCATGTCCCTGCAGAATGTATTCACCCTCAAACAAAAAGGGATTAATAAGGAAGTAAACATCTCATGTTATATAAAACAATCACTTTAATGTTATTTTCCACCCAAGAAGTAAAGAGTTGACAGATACATATTTGACAAATTATGGAATAAATCAATATGACTCTGACATTGAAACAATTTCTGATTTTTTTTTTACCATTTATAATCAATGTTATTACATAGATAATCCATTAAATATGTCATGTATCCAGTTTAGTTTTTAAACCCCTTTGTGCAATAGCATCTATCCAAATAAAATGTTGCTACAATTGATAACGAAAACATTTCTTTCATGTAATTAGCAAGAGTCCATGAGCTAGTGACGTATGGGATATACATTCCTACCAGGAGGGGCAAAGTTTCCCAAACCTCAAAATGCCTACAAATACACCCCTCACCACACCCACAAATCAGTTTTACAAACTTTGCCTCCTATGGAGGTGGTGAAGTAAGTTTGTGCTAGATTCTACGTTGATATGCGCTCCGCAGCAGGTTGGAGCCCGGTTTTCCTCTCAGCGTGCAGTGAATGTCAGAGGGATGTGAGGAGAGTATTGCCTATTTGAATTCAATGATCTCCTTCTACGGGGTCTATTTCATAGGTTCTCTGTTATCGGTCGTAGAGATTCATCTCTTACCTCCCTTTTCAGATCGACGATATACTCTTATATATATATATATATACCATTACCTCTGCTGATTTTCGTTTCAGTACTGGTTTGGCTTTCTACAACATGTAGATGAGTGTCCTGGGGTAAGTAAGTATTATTTTCTGTGACACTCTAAGCTATGGTTGGGCACTTTTTTATAAAGTTCTAAATATATGTATTCAAACATTTATTTGCCTTGACTCAGGATGTTCAACATTCCTTATTTTCAGACAGTCAGTTTCATATTTGGGATAATGCATTTGAGTAAAACAATTTTTTTCTTACCTTAAAATTTGACTTTTCCCTGTGGGCTGTTAGGCTCGCGGGGGCTGAAAATGCTTCATTTTATTGCGTCATTCTTGGCGCGGACTTTTTTGGCGCAAAATTTTTTTTCTATTTCCGGCGTCATACGTGTCGCCGGAAGTTGCGTCATTTTTGACGTTCTTTTGCTCCAAAAATGTCTGCGTTCCGGATGTGGCGTCATTTTTGGCGCCAAAAGCATTTAGGCGCCAAATAATGTGGGCGTCTTATTTGACGCTAAGAAAATATGAGCGTCACTTTTGTCTCCACATTATTTAAGTCTCATTTTTTATTGCTTCTGGTTGCTAGAAGCTTGTTCATTGGCATTTTTTCCCATTCCTGAAACTGTCATTTAAGGAATTTGATCAATTTTGCTTTATATGTTGTTTTTTCTATTACATATTGCAAGATGTCCCATGTTGATGCTGAGTCAGAAGATACTTCTGGAAAATCGCTGCCTGGTGCTGGAGCTACCAAAGCTAAGTGTATCTGCTGTAAACTTTTGGTAGCTGTTCCTCCAGCTGTTGTTTGTATTGAATGTCATGACAAACTTGTTAATGCAGATAATATTTCCTTTAGTAAAGTTACATTACCTGTTGCTGTTCCATCAACATCTAATACTCAGAGTGTTCCTGATAACATAAGAGATTTTGTTTCTAAATCCATTAAGAAGGCTATGTCTGTTATTCCTCCTTCTAGTAAACGTAAAAAGTCTTTTAAAACTTCTCATTTTTCAGATGAATTTTTAAATGAACATCATCATTCTGATTCTGATAATGGTTCTTCTGGTTCAGAGGATTCTGTCTCAGAGGTTGATGCTGATAAATCTTCATATTTATTTAAAATGGAATTTATTCGTTCTTTACTTAAAGAAGTCCTAATTGCATTAGAAATTGAGGATTCTGGTCCACTTGATACTAAATCTAAACGTTTAGATAAGGTTTTTAAATCTCCTGTAGTTATTCCAGAAGTTTTTCCTGTTCCTGGTGCTATTTCTGAAGTAATTTCCAGGGAATGGAATAATTTGGGTAATTCATTTACTCCTTCTAAACGTTTTAAGCAATTATATTCTGTGCCATCTGACAGATTAGAATTTTGGGACAAAATCCCTAAGGTTGATGGGGCTGTCTCTACTCTTGCTAAGCGTACTACCATTCCTACGGCAGATGGTACTTCCTTTAAGGATCCTTTAGATAGGAAAATTGAATCCTTTCTAAGAAAAGCTTACTTGTGTTCAGGTAATCTTCTTAGACCTGCTATATCTTTGGCGGATGTTGCTGCAGCTTCAACTTTTTGGTTGGAAGCTTTAGCGCAACAAGTAACAGATCATAATTCTCATAGCATTATTATTCTTCTTCAACATGCTAATCATTTTATTTGTGATGCCATCTTTGATATCATTAGAGTTGATGTCAGGTATATGTCTCTAGCTATTTTAGCTAGAAGAGCTTTATGGCTTAAAACTTGGAATGCTGATATGTCTTCTAAGTCTACTCTGCTTTCCCTTTCTTTCCAGGGTAATAAATTATTTGGTTCTCAGTTGGATTCTATTATCTCAACTGTTACTGGAGGGAAAGGAACTTTTTTACCACAGGATAAAAAATCTAAAGGTAAATTTAGGTCTAATAATCGTTTTCGTTCCTTTCGTCACAACAAGGAACAAAAGCCTGATCCTTCATCCTCAGGAGCGGTATCAGTTTGGAAACCATCTCCAGTCTGGAATAAATCCAAGCCTTTTAGAAAATCAAAGCCAGCTCCTAAGTCCACATGAAGGTGCGGCCCTCATTCCAGCTCAGCTGGTAGGGGGCAGATTACGTTTTTTCAAAGAAATTTGGATCAATTCCGTTCACAATCTTTGGATTCAGAATATTGTTTCAGAAGGGTACAGAATTGGCTTCAAGATAAGGCCTCCTGCAAAGAGATGTTTTCTTTCCCGTGTCCCACTAAATCCAGCGAAGGCTCAAGCATTTCTGAAATGTGTTTCAGATCTAGAGTTGGCTGGAGTAATTATGCCAGTTCCAGTTCTGGAACAGGGGCTGGGGTTTTATTCAAATCTCTTCATTGTACCAAAGAAGGAGAATTCCTTCAGACCAGTTCTGGATCTAAAAATATTGAATCGTTATGTAAGGATACCAACATTCAAAATGGTAACTGTAAGGACTATCCTGCCTTTTTGTTCAGCAAGGGCATTATATGTCTACAATAGATTTACAGGATGCATATCTGCATATTCTGATTCATCCAGATCACTATCAGTTTCTGAGATTCTTGTTCCTAGACAAGCATTACCAGTTTGTGGCTCTGCCGTTTGGCCTAGCAACAGCTCCAATAATTTTTACAAAGGTTCTCGGTGCCCTTCTGTCTGTAATCAGAGAACAGGGTATTGTGGTATTTCCTTATTTGGACGATATCTTGGTACTTGCTCAGTCTTCACATTTAGCAGAATCTCATACGAATCGACTTGTGTTGTTTCTTCAAGATCATGGTTGGAGGATCAATTTACTAAAAAGTTCATTGATTCCTCAGACAAGGGTAACCTTTTTGGGTTTCCAGATAGATTCAGTGTCCATGACTCTATCTTTGACAGACAAGAGACGTCTAACATTGATATCAGCTTGTCGAAACCTTCAGTCACAATCATTCCCTTCGGTAGCCTTATGCATGGAAATTCTAGGTCTTATGACTGCTGCATCGGACGCGATCCCCTTTGCTCGTTTTCACATGCGACCTCTTCAGCTCTGTATGCTGAACCAATGGTGCAGGGATTTCACAAAGATATCTCAATTAATATCTTTGAAACCGATTGTACGACACTCTCTGACGTGGTGGACAGATCACCATTGTTTAGTTCAGGGGGCTTCTTTTGTTCTCCCGACCTGGACTGTAATCTCAACAGATGCAAGTCTTACAGGTTGGGGAGCTGTGTGGGGGTCTCTGACGGCACAAGGGGTTTGGGAATCTCAGGAGGTGAGATTACCAATCAATATTTTGGAACTCCGTGCAATTTTCAGAGCTCTTCAGTCTTGGCCTCTTCTAAAGAGAGAGTCGTTCATTTGTTTTCAGACAGACAATGTCACAACTGTGGCATACATCAATCATCAAGGAGGGACTCACAGCCCTCTGGCTATGAAAGAAGTATCTCGAATTCTGGTTTAGGCGGAATCCAGCTCCTGTCTAGTTTCTGCGGTTCATATCCCAGGTATAGACAATTGGGAAGTGGATTATCTCAGTCGCCAAACGTTGCATCCGGGCGAATGGTCTCTTCACCCAGAGGTATTTCTTCAGATTGTCCAAATGTGGGGACTTCCAGAAATAGATCTGATGGCCTCTCATCTAAACAAGAAACTTCCCAGGTATCTGTCCAGATCCAGGGATCCTCAAGCGGAAGCAATGGATGCATTGTCACTTCCTTGGAAGTATCATCCTGCTTATATCTTTCCGCCTCTAGTTCTTCTTCCAAGAGTGATCTCCAAGATTCTGAAGGAATTCTCGTTTGTTCTGCTGGTAGCTCCAGCATGGCCTCACAGGTTTTGGTATGCGGATCTTGTCCGGATGGCCTCTTGCCAACCGTGGACTCTTCCGTTAAGACCAGACCTTCTGTCGCAAGGTCCTTTTATCCATCAGGATCTCAAATCCTTAAATTTAAAGGTATGGAGATTGAACGCTTGATTCTTAGTCAAAGAGGTTTCTCTGACTCTGTGATTAATACTATGTTACAGGCTCGTAAATCTGTATCTAGGGAGATATATTATAGAGTCTGGAAGACTTATATTTCTTGGTGTCTTTCTCATCATTTTTCCTGGCATTCTTTTAGAATTCCGAGAATTTTACAGTTTCTTCAGGATGGTTTGGAGAAAGGTTTGTCTACAAGTTCCTTGAAAGGACAAATCTCTGCTCTTTCTGTTCTTTTTCACAGAAAGATTGCTAATCTTCCTGATATTCATTGTTTTGTACAAGCTTTGGTTCGTATAAAACCTGTCATTAAGTCAATTTCTCCTCCTTGGAGTTTGAATTTGGTTCTGGCAGCTCTTCAAGCTCCTCCGTTTGAACCTATGCATTCGTTGGACATTAAATTACTTTCTTGGAAAGTTTTGTTCCTTTTAGCCATCTCTTCTGCCAGAAGAGTTTCTGAATTATCTGCTCTTTCTTGTGAGTCTCCTTTTCTGATTTTTCATCAGGATAAGGCGGTGTTGCGAACTTCTTTTGAATTTTTACCTAAGGTTGTGAATTCCAACAACATTAGTAGAGAAATTGTGGTTCCTTCATTATGTCTTAATCCTAAGAATTCTAAGGAGAAATCATTGCATTCTTTGGATGTAGTTAGAGCTTTGAAATATTATGTTGAAGCTACTAAGAATTTCCAAACGACTTCTAGTCTATTTGTTATCTTTTCCGGTTCTAGGAAAGGTCAGAAGGCATCTGCCATTTCTTTGGCATCTTGGTTGAAATCTTTAATTCATCATGCTTATGTCGAGTCGGGTAAAACTCCGCCTCAAAGGATTGCAGCTCATTCTACTAGGTCAGTTTCTACTTCCTGGGCGTTTAGGAATGAAGCTTCGGTTGATCAGATTTGCAAAGCAGCAACTTGGTCTTCTTTGCATACTTTACTAAATTCTACCATTTTGATGTGTTTTCTTCTTCTGAAGCTGTTTTTGGTAGAAAAGTACTTCAGGCAGCTGTTTCAGTTTGAATCTTCTGCTTATATTTTCAGTTTTTTTCATTATAAAATTTAAACTTTATTTTGGGTGTGGATTATTTTTCAGCGGAATTGGCTGTCTTTATTTTATCCCTCCCTCTCTAGTGACTCTTGCGTGGAAAGATCCACATCTTGGGTAGTCATTATCCCATACGTCACTAGCTCATGGACTCTTGCTAATTACATGAAAGAAAACATAATTTATGTAAGAACTTACCTGATAAATTTATTTCTTTCATATTAGCAAGAGTCCATGAGGCCAACCCTTTTTGTGGTGGTTATGATTTTTTTGTATAAAGCACAATTATTCCAATTCCTTATTTTTTATGCTTTCGCACTTTTTTCTTATCACCCCACTTCTTGGCTATTCGTTAAACTGATTTGTGGGTGTGGTGAGGGGTGTATTTGTAGGCATTTTGAGGTTTGGGAAACTTTGCCCCTCCTGGTAGGAATGTATATCCCATACGTCACTAGCTCATGGACTCTTGCTAATATGAAAGAAATGAATTTATCAGGTAATTTCTTACATAAATTATGTTTTTTCTGTGCAAGTGAGATTCTACAAGTTTTCATTTCAATATTTCAAGGTCCCTCAGGAAGTTTTAAAAGCATTTTTTTCATCTTGGGACCTTTGTATCTCATTAAGGGGAGTTCACTAATATGCTTTATGTTAAAGGGACATGAAACCCAACATTTTTCTTTCATGATTCAGGTAGAGAATACAATTTTTTACAACTTTACAATTTACTTCGCTTGTTTAATTTGCTTAATTCTTTTGTTATCCTTTGCTAAAAGGTTTATCTAGGAAAGTTCAGCAGCAGCAAAGAACCTAGGTTCTAGGTGCTGATTGGTGGCTGCATATATATATATATACTGATTGTCATTAGCTCACCCATTTGTTCACTCAGCAACCAGTAGTGCATTGCTGCTCATTATACAAACCATACCAAGAAAACAAAGAAAAATTGATAATAGGAATAAATTAGAAAGTTGCTTAAAATTGCATACTCTTCCTGAATCATGAAAGAAAAAAATTGGGTTTCATATCCCTTTAAGGAAAGACACTTACTTTACAATATAATGCTTAGTAAAATAAGCTGATGATTTTTCCCCATGCTGGTGAGTTTTTGAGAATCTTGCAAGGAACTTTAGTACGTATTATTTGTAAAGGGTGCCACACGTGTTGAAAGAAAGCTCTAACTGAAAATGTTTACAAAACACAAAGCTTTTAATTGATAGCAGGTTAACACCCCTAATAATTTATGAAAAATGTCATTGCATACTATAGTTTTCCAAACCCTACAATATGCTACTTAGTGAATGTTTCAATTTAATTGAGGACTAACTGGCCACAGAATTTCACACCTCTGGGCCCTCATCATTCTGCCACTAGAGAATAAGGTTAATATTGTACATAAGAAGACAACAGTGTCACCCTCTATACAAAATTTTAGTACATGTCCCTAAACATTGTGTCATGAAGAAGGTCCCTTGGGTGTATTTGTGACAAAGTCGTCATTAAAAGGACATTCTACTGTAAAATAGTTTTTTTCCTTAAAGGGACGTTATACACTCATTTTTTCTTTGCATAAATGTTTTGTAGATGATCTATTTATATAGCCCATAAAGTTGTTGTTTTTTTTTTTAAAATGTATAGTTTTGCTTATTTTTAAATAACATTGCTCTGATTTTCAGACTCCTAACCAAGCCCCATAGTTTTATGAGAATACCGTCAGCTACCTACTCCAGCTTGCTCCTGTTTGTGTAAAGGGTCTTTTCTTATGCAAAAGAAGGGGGAGGGGGGACATTTCTTATTTCCCACTTGCAGTGGGCTTTCCCACTACCTTTTCAACAGAGCTAAACTGAGAGCTTCTAAATAAGTTTATAAACAGTTTTATACTGGATTTTTATATCAGTATCTGTGCATCTAATTCTTTATAGTAGTGTCTTTTACATGCAGTTATATGAAAATGAGTGTATAATGTCCCTTTACTTATACCTGCTGCATATTATAATATATATGTGAAACTATTATGTTTATATTTGTATATAAAATATCTGGTTTTCTTCTTTGAAACCACAACCCATTAAAATGGGTTGAGCGTGCAGGGAATACGATTTCCTTATTTTATTACTTTCTGTAAACACACAATTCTTTATATTATCTCTTTCTTTATACCAAAGCCCAATACTTATTGCGCTGGCCCAAACATACTGATATCACACCCTACTAAAAGAACACACACCTTCCTCTAAGTGTGTCAAACGTATAATACAAAAAATGAGGGATATTTAGAGGGCGCTGCAATTGAGCTTAAGATATCTTAAATTATAAGAGATACTTAAAGGCGAAAATAGTGATTTGTCTATATATAATGTATAACAGACCTTAATAAGCTATTAGATTTCCGTGGAAAAACTACACCTTTTAACATTTAAAAGTATTTATTCATCATAATGTACAAATCAATTATAAAAATATATATAAGGAACGTCTCCCATTAAAACAATCCTAAAAAGGAATAACAAAGATTAAGCACTATTGCATACCCAAAGCATAACAAACTGATGTATTAAAAGTGAACAGCCTCACCAAACAAACAAAACTTCTTGGGTGTTTATACATAGAATTAATACGCTTAGTACATTGATAGTGAAGAGCAATATAATATACCACCGGAGAGAGTCTCTTAAATTGCTACTTGTAGATCTATGTATGTGTATATACGATAATGCACAGTTCACATCCAAATATAATGTTGTATAACTTAGGCGTATATGTGCAATTGAAGAAAACGCCCACTTATTGGACCATAGCAGAAACACCGTCTTTAACTTTAGAATTGCCCATACATTGAAGGTGCAGAAAAAACGAAATAGCTTGGTTATGTGTTTTACCTTAGAGCAGAGAAATACCGTCCCACAGGATTCGTTATACTTCTTCACCTGCCTAAGCTGTAGTACACGCTCCGGTTCCTTACCGCGGTATTTTTCCAAAGTGTATATTATATTGTTCTTCACTATCAATGTACTAAGCATATTAATTCTATGTATAAACACCCAAGAAGTTTTGTTTGTTTGGTGAGGCTGTTCACTTTTAATACATCAGTTTGTTATGCTTTGGGTATGCAATAGTGCTTTATCTTAGTTATTCCTTTTTAGGATTGTTTTAATGGGAGACATCCCTTATATATATATATTTCTCCAACATTGGTGTGTCCGGTCCACGGCATCATCCTTACTTGTGGGATATCTCTTCCCCAACAGGAAATGGCAAAGAGTCCTAGCAAAGCTGGCCATATAGTCCCTCCTAGGCTCCGCCCACCCCAGTCATTCTCTTTGCCGTTACACAGGCAACATCTCCACGGAGATGGTTAAGAGTTTTTTGGTGTTTAAATGTAGTTTTTATTCTTCTATCAAGTGTTTGTTATTTTAAAATAGTGCTGGTATGTACTATTTACTCTGAAACAGAAAAGGATGAAGATTTCTGTTTGTGAGAGGAAGATGATTTTAGCAGACAGTAACTAAAATCGATTGCTGTTTCCACATAGGACTGTTGAGATGAAGTAACTTCAGTTGGGGGAAGCAGTTAGCAGATTTTTCTGCTTAAGGTATGACTAGCCATATTTCTAACAAGACGATGTAATGCTGGAAGGCTGTCATTTCCCCTCATGGGGACCGGTAAGCCATTTTCTTAGTCAAACAAACAGAATAAAGGGCTTATTATGGGCTAAAAAACAGGTAGACATTTTTATGGGCTAAATCGATTGCTTTATTTGGGCATTTTATTCATATTTATGCTGACAATTTGCATTTATAAACTTGGGGAACGTTTATTAAACGGCAGGCACTGTGTTAGACACCTTTTCCAGTCAGGGGGCCTTCCTAGTTGTAGACTGAGCCTCATTTTTGCGCCATTACTGCGCAGTTGTTTTTTGAGAGCAGGGCATGCAGATGCATGTGTGAGGATCTAAAAATTGCTGGAAAAGCTTCTAGAAGGCGTCAATTGGTATCGTATTCCCCTCTGGGCTTGGTTGGGTCTCAGCAAAGACTATAGCTGGGACTGTATAGGGGTTAAATTTATAAACGGCTCCGGTTCTGTTATTTTAAGGGTTAAAGCTCTGAAATTTGGTGTGCAATACTATTAATGCTTTAAGACACTGTGGTAATTTTGGTAATTTTTGAACAATTCCTTCATACTTTTTCACATATTCAGTAATAAAGTGTTTTCTGTTTAAAATTTAAGGAGACAGTAACGGTTTTGTTTTAAAACGTTTTTTGTGCTTTGTTGACAAGTTTAAGCCTGTTTAGCATGTCTGTACCTTCAGATAAGCTATGTTCTATATGTATGAAAGCCAATGTGTCTCCCCATTTAAATTTATGTGATAATTGTGCCATAGCGTCCAAACAAAGTAAGGACAGTACTGCCACAGATAATGAAATTGCCCAAGATGATTCCTCAGATGAGGGGAGTAAACATGATACTACATCATCTCCTACTGTGTCTACACCAGTTTTGCCCACGCAGGAGGCCCTTAGTACATCTAGTGCGCCAATACTTATTACCATGCAACAATTAACGGCTGTAATGGATAACTCCATAGCAAATATTTTATCCAAAATGCCTACTTATCAGAGAAAGCGCGATTGCTCTGTTTTAAACACTGAAGAGCAGGAGGGCGCTGATGATAATTGTTCTGTCATACCCTCACACCAATCTGAAGGGGCCATGAGGGAGGTTTTGTCAGATGGAGAAATTTCAGATTCAGGAAAAATTTCTCAACAAGCTGAACCTGATGTTGTGACATTTAAATTTAAATTAGAACATCTCCGTGCACTGCTTAAGGAGGTGTTATCTACTCTGGACGATTGTGACAACTTGGTCATTCCAGAGAAATTATGCAAGATGGACAAGTTCCTAGAGGTTCCGGTGCACCCCAACGCTTTTCCTATACCCAAGCGGGTGGCGGACATAGTAAATAAGGAGTGGGAAAAGCCCGGCATACCTTTTGTTCCCCCCCCCTATATTTAAGAAATTATTTCCTATGGTCGACCCCAGAAAGGACTTATGGCAGACAGTCCCTAAGGTCGAGGGGGGTAGTTTCTACTCAAACAAACAAACGCACTACTATTCCTATCAAAGATAGTTGTGCTTTCAAAGATCCTATGGATAAAAAATTGGAAGGTTTGCTTAAAAAGATTTTTGTACAGCAAGGTTACCTTCTACAACCCATTTCGTGCATTGTTCCTGTCACTACAGCAGCGTGGTTCTGGTTCGAGGAACTAGAAAAGTCGCTCAGTAGAGAGACTCCATATGAGGAGGTTATGGACAGAGTTCACGCACTTAAATTGGCTAACTCTTTTATTTTAGATGCCGCTTTGCAATTAGCTAGATTAGCGGCGAAAAATTCAGGGTTTGCTATCGTGGCGCGCAGAGCCCTTTGGCTAAAGTCTTGGTCAGCGGATGTGTCATCCAAGACAAAATTGCTTAACATCCCTTTCAAAGGTAAAACTCTATTTGGACCAGAATTGAAAGAGATTATTTCAGACATCACTGGGGGAAAGGGCCACGCCCTTCCACAAGATATGTCTTTCAAGGCTAAAAATAAGTCTAATTTTCGTTCCTTTCGCAATTTCAGGAACGGACCGGCCTCTAATTCTGCATCCTCTAAGCAAGAGGGTAATGCCTCACAACCCAAACCAGCCTGGAAACCGATGCAAGGCTGGAACAAGGGTAAGCAGGCCAAGAAGCCTGCCGCTGCTAACAAAACAGCATGAAGGAGTAGCCCCCGATCCGGGACCGGATCTAGTGGGGGGCAGACTCTCTCTCTTTGCTCAGGCTTGGGCAAGAGATGTTCAGGATCCCTGGGCGCTAGAAATAGTTTCTCAAGGTTATCTCCTGGAATTCAAGGAACTACCCCCAAGGGGAAGGTTCCACATGTCTCACTTATCCTCAAACCAAATAAAGAGACAGGCATTCTTACATTGTGTAGAAGACCTGTTAAAGATGGGAGTGATACACCCAGTTCCAATAAAGGAACAAGGAATGGGATTTTATTCCAATCTGTTCATAGTTCCCAAAAAAGAGGTAACTTTCAGACCAATTTTGTATTTGAAGATCCTAAACAAATTTCTCAGGGTACCATCGTTCAAGATGGAAACCATTCGAACGATTCTACCCACTATCCAGGAAGGTCAATTTATGACTACCGTGGATCTAAAGGATGCGTACCTACATATTCCTATCCACAAAGAACATCATCAGTTCCTAAGGTTCGCTTTTCTGGACAAGCATTACCAGTTTGTGGCCCTCCCATTCGGGTTAGCCACTGCTCCAAGGATTTTCACAAAGGTGCTAGGGTCCCTTCTAGCGGTTCTAAGACCGAGGGGCATTGCAGTAGTACCTTACTTGGACGACATTCTAATACAAGCGTCATCCCTGTCAAAAGCTCATACAGACATCGTTCTGGCCTTTCTCAGATCACACGGATGGAAGGTGAACATAGAAAAAAGTTCTCTGTCTCTGTCGACAAGAGTTCCCTTCTTGGGAACAATAATAGATTCCTTAGAAATGAGGATTTTTCTGACAGAGGTCAGAAAATCAAAACTTCTAAGCTCTTGTCAAGCTCTTCATTCTGTTCCTCGTCCTTCCATAGCGCAGTGCATGGAAGTAGTAGGGTTGATGGTTGCAGCAATGGACATAGTTCCTTTTGCACGAATTCATCTATTACAACTGTGCATGCTCAAACAGTGGAATGGGGATTATACAGACTTGTCTCCAATGATTCAAGTAGATCAGAAGACCAGAGATTCACTCCGTTGGTGGCTGACCCTGGACCATCTGTCCCAGGGAATGAGCTTCCGCAGACCAGAGTGAGTCATTGTCATGACCGACGCCAGTCTAGTGGGCTGGGGAGCGGTCTGGGAATCCCTGAAAGCTCAGGGTCTATGGTCTCAGGAAGAATCTCTTCTCCCGATAAACATTCTGGAACTGAGAGCGATATTCAATGCTCTCAGGGCTTGGCCTCAACTAGCAAAGGCCAGATTCATAAGGTTCCAATCAGACAACATGACGACCGTTGCGTATATCAATCATCAGGGGGGAACAAGGAGTTCCCTGGCGATGAAAGAAGTGACCAAAATAATTCAATGGGTGGAGGATCACTCCTGCCACCTGTCTGCGATCCACATCCCAGGTGTGGAAAACTGGGAGGCGGATTTTCTGAGTCGTCAGACATTCCATCCGGGGGAGTGGGAACTCCACCCGGAGATCTTTGCCCAAATAACCCAATTATGGGGCATTCCAGACATGGATCTAATGGCGTCTCGTCAGAACTTCAAGGTTCCTTGCTACGGGTCCAGATCCAGGGACCCCAAGGCGACTCTAGTAGATGCACTAGTAGCACCTTGGACCTTCAACCTAGCTTATGTATTTCCACCGTTTCCTCTCATTCCCAGGCTGGTAGCCAGGATCAATCAGGAGAGGGCCTCGGTGATCTTGATAGCTCCTGCGTGGCCACGCAGGACTTGGTATGCAGACCTGGTGAATATGTCATCGGTTCCACCATGGAAGCTACCTTTGAGACAGGACCTTCTTGTTCAGGGTCCATTCGAACATCCAAATCTGGTCTCCCTCCAGCTGACGGCTTGGAGATTGAACGCTTGATTCTATCGAAGCGTGGGTTTTCAGATTCTGTGATAGATACTCTGGTTCAGGCCAGAAAGCCGGTAACTAGAAAGATTTACCATAAAATATGGAAAAGATATATCTGTTGGTGTGAATCCAAAGGATTCCCATGGAATAAGATAAAAATTCCTAAGATTCTCTCCTTTCTACAAGAAGGTTTGGAGAAAGGATTATCTGCAAGTTCTCTAAAGGGACAGATCTCTGCTTTATCTGTCTTACTACACAAAAGACTGGCAGCTGTGCCAGATGTTCAAGCATTTGTTCAGGCTCTGGATAGGATCAAGCCTGTTTACAGACCTTTGACTCCTCCCTGGAGTCTAAATCTAGTTCTTTCAGTTCTTCAAGGGGTTCCGTTTGAACCTTTACATTCCATAGATATTAAGTTACTATCTTGGAAAGTTTTGTTTTTGGTTGCAATTTCTTCTGCTAGAAGAGTTTCAGAGTTATCTGCTCTGCAGTGTTCTCCGCCCTATCTGGTGTTCCATACAGATAAGGTGGTTTTGCGTACTAAGCCTGGTTTTCTTCCTAAGGTTGTTTCTAACAAAAATATTAACCAGGAGATAGTTGTACCTTCTTTATGTCCGAATCCAGTTTCAAAGAAGGAACGTTTGTTTCACAATTTGGACGTAGTCCGTGCTCTAAAATTCTATTTAGAGGCTACAAAAGACTTCAGACAAACTTCTTCCTTGTTTGTTGTTTATTCTGGTAAAAGGAGAGGTCAAAAAGCGACTTCTACCTCTCTTTCTTTTTGGCTTAAAAGCATCATCCGATTGGCTTATGAGACTGCCGGACGGCAGCCTCCTGAAAGAATCACAGCTCACTCCACTAGGGCTGTGGCTTCCACATGGGCCTTCAAGAACGAGGCTTCTGTTGACCAGATATGTAAGGCAGCGACTTGGTCTTCACTGCACACTTTTGCCAAATTTTACAAATTTGATACTTTTGCTTCTTCGGAGGCTATTTTTGGGAGAAAGGTTTTGCAAGCTGTGGTGCCTTCCGTTTAGGTAACCTGATTTGCTCCCTCCCTTCATCCGTGTCCTAAAGCTTTGGTATTGGTTCCCACAAGTAAGGATGACGCCGTGGACCGGACACACCAATGTTGGAGAAAACAGAATTTATGCTTACCTGATAAATTACTTTCTCCAACGGTGTGTCCGGTCCACGGCCCGCCCTGGTTTTTTAATCAGGTCTGATGAATTATTTTCTCTAACTACAGTCACCACGGTACCATATGGTTTCTCCTATATATATTTCCTCCTGTCCGTCGGTCGAATGACTGGGGTGGGCGGAGCCTAGGAGGGACTATATGGCCAGCTTTGCTAGGACTCTTTGCCATTTCCTGTTGGGGAAGAGATATCCCACAAGTAAGGATGACGCCGTGGACCGGACACACCGTTGGAGAAAGTAATTTATCAGGTAAGCATAAATTCTGTTTTTTATAATTGATTTGTACATTATGATGAATAAATACTTTTAATGTTAAAGGTGTAGTTTTTCCACGGAAATCTAATCGCTTATTAAGGTCTGTTATACATTATATATAGACAATTCACTATTTTTGCCTTTAAGTATCTCTTAAATTTAATATATCTTAAACTCAATTGCAGCGCCCTCTAAATATCCCTCATTTTTTCTATAGCACTGTATGCCATCAGAGTTCTGCTGCATTCACACTTTGTGATTTCTGTTTTATATCACTTTACACTTCAGATTAACTTTTATTAAATTTAAACTTTTCACTTTCTATTTATTTTGTGTACAGCAGTGTATTTAGGTATGGCATTTTACAAATTCTGATTATGCTTTCACAGTCTCTGTGTAGCAAATTAGCCTCATACTTTGTATATTAATGTTTATCTTTTATAAATTACATTGCACTTTGCATTTCTTCTATTGAAATTAAATTAAATTGTCAGCTTCAGTTTTCCAGAGAGCTTCATTAGTTTCTATGGGCCAGATAATCAAACACTCTATAGTTTGGAAAGAAATTATAGTGCAGACTTCACACAAGAAAAGGTGAGGAACCTTGAAGATGAGATGAGAGATGCCTTCCATAGAAAGTAATGAAGCTCTCTGGGATACAACTTTTCACAGGAGAAAGAAGGTAACTGGAGAACTCCTGGAGCTGATATAAAAGCTTTTTTGCATCAATTACAAATTAAACTGAAATGTTTTCACTACAATTTAACTTGCTCTTGTCTATATTTTAATACATATAACTTTTCTGTTAGGTAAAATAAGGGCTAGATCACAAGTGGAGTGGTATTTTGCGTTTTCGATATAATGAAAACTCAGCTAGGATTTTCATTTTTGCCCTAGTCAGGTTGCACTGGTATTACAAGTTGGAAGAAAACTATTTTTTCTCCAGCGGTAACCCGACTTGCAAAAAGTCGAAATTCGATAATCCCGATCGCGTTCATGCATTCCCTTTAGAAGTCAATGGAGAAAATGTTGGGGGGAAAAATACCATAACATATTCTCAATAGCGCTAACCCAACATGAAATTATGAATATTTCATTTTCCAATGTTCTTTACGTAATGGAATATGTTCTATTTATTCATAATTAAATATTACCTAATCTGTTTACCTTTTATTTAGTGTTTAATAATTAACTATTATGAATACATATAGGTATATACATAGAATATATACATAGAACATATTTCTATGTATAAATACATAGAAATATGTATTTAAGAATATATAGAACATATTCTGCTATGTGAAGAACATTTGAATGTGAAATATTAATATTTCATGTCAGGTTTAGTGCTCTTATAAATACGCGCGATTGGGTTAGTGCACGAGTATGAGTGTTAGGTTTTTTGTTTTATTTGGTTTTTTCACTCTCCATTGAATTCCCACAGTAAATGGTGCAATTTCTACTCTTGCTAGAAGGACTACTATTCCATTAGAGTATAGTATGTCTTTTAAACATTCTATAGATAGGAATTTAAAATCCTTCCACTGGAGATCATTTATTCAAGCTGGTTATTTGTTCAAGCCTGCCATAAGCATTGCTTGAATTGGAAATAAACAATTCTGATATATTTAATTATTTTTATTTATTTTTAATTGATATAACTAAATGTTTTAAGAACAATTCAAAACAATAATTAATATCCACAGTTAAAACAATAATTCATATTCCAATTCTAAAACAATACACATTCACTTCCAACTATAGTTGCTATTTCAGCCATACACACACTCAAACACTCCCTAAAACAATATAGTAAAAATGGTTATAAAAACAATACATGCAAGTTTGAGTAAATGTCACAAACCAGAAGGAGCAATATATTCCCAAAAGGGATCAACAGGTAATATCGTATATTCCTGATCAGGAATATACGATATTACCTGTTGATTGGTTTGTGACATTTACTCAAACTTGCATGTATTGTTTTTATAACCATTTTTACTATATTGTTTTAGGGAGTGTTTGAGTGTGTGTATGGCTGAAATAGCAACTATAGTTGGAAGTGAATGTGTATTGTTTTAGAATTGGAATATGAATTATTGTTTTAACTGTGGATATTAATTATTGTTTTGAATTGTTCTTAAAACATTTAGTTATATCAATTAAAAATAAATAAAAATAATTAAATATATCAGAATTGTTTATTTCCACTTCTGAACGGCAGTAGTTTGGATATCATCCCCCTTAGTTTGATCCATTCCCCACAGAGGAAAGTATAATTTGTTACATATCTACTGAATCTCCTGCTTTAAGCGCCCACTTTTTTTTAATAATTTATTATTGTAATTGTTACTATCCAGGAAGGGGATAGTTTTATAGTGAGGCTTTGGAGATTAAGATTCAGCGCTTCACCCACAACATTATTTTTAAATTGCTTGAATTGGAGCAGCTTCTTCTGTTTGGTGTTACAGTTTAGCAGAATAGCTTTCAATAAAATACGATCTTCAATCTCGTCTGAATTATATTAGGTCTGCAAATGCTTTTATTTGTGATGCCATTATTGAAATCATCAAATTAAATGCCAATAATATGGTCTTGTTAGTTTGACAAGAAGGGCCTTGTGACTTAAATCTTGGTTAGCTGACATGGTATCTAAGTCCAGACTTCTAAATCTTTCCTTTAAAGAGAAAATATTATTTGGACCTGATCTAGATGCCATTATTTCTAAAGTTACCGAAGGTAAAGGGGCTTCTCTTCCTCAAGACAAAAAGTCTAAGGGAAAAGGCAAGTCTTCTGATTTTCTTCCTCTGGTCCAAAACAGGTATCATCTATACCTTCCTGGAAATCCAACTCTTCCTAAAACAAGTCTAAGCAGTTCAAGTCGTCCTCTTACACCCCTTAGTCACAATGAAGGTACGGCCCCCCAATCCATTTTCAAATCTGGTAGGGGGAAAATTACGTCTTTTTTAGAAGTCCTGGTCTGTACAAGATCCATGGTTTCTAAATATAGTTTCTCAATTAAACAAAATTAGGATTCAGATCAAGGCCTCCCAGAGGAAGTTTTTTTCTATTCCATGTTTCCAAGAACCCAGTGAAAGTGCAAGCTTTCCTTCATTGTGCTCAGGAACTAGAACATATGGGAGTAATTGTTCCAGTTCCCATTCCAGAACAAGGTCAGGGTTTTTACTCCAATCTATTCATTGTCCCAAAGAAAGAGGGGACTTTCAGACCAATTCTGGATTTAAAGACTCTAAACAAATTTCTCAGGGTTTCGTCATTCAAAATGTAAGCTATCAGGACTTTTCTTCCCCTTGGTCAAAAAAGGCTATTTATGCTTACCTTCGTAAGACTATTCATGAAAATCATTATTAGTTCCTTCATTTTGCCTTTAAGGACGAACATTATCAGTTTGTTGCGGTACCATTTGGTCTGGCTACCGCTCCTAGGATGTTAACAAAGTCATGTAAAGTTATGGTTGGAAAATAAATGTGCCAAAATGTTCTCCAGAGTATCCTTCCTTGGAGTCATTATAGATTCCATGTCAATAAGACTTTTTTTTTAACAGAGCAAAGTTAATTCAAGTTACAGACAGCTTGTGTGAAATTACAGTCTCTATCCAAACCCTCTGTAGCACTATGAAGGTTTTGGGTCCTATGATTGCCACATCAGATCTGTATGCTTCATCAGTGGTGCAGGGACTACACTCCGCTATCTCATAAGATTCTTTTGGACTCCCCTACAGGACTTTCTCTATCTTAGGTGGATAGATAACCCATTCATTCTTCAAGAAAAATCTTTTGTCCGTCGATCTTGGTCAATAATCACGACAGATTCAAGTCTTTCTGGTTGGGGTACAATATGGGGGTCTAGGAGGGCACACTGTGTTTGGTCTCCTTAGGAGGCGAGGTTAACAATAAGCATTTTCGAACTCTGTGCTATCTTTTGGGCTCTTTAAAGCTGGACTCTTCGGGTGCAAAATAATTTTTTCCATTTTCAATCAGACAATGTCACAGCTGTGACATACATCAACCACCTAGGGGGAACTCGCAGTTCTCTTACTATGAAGGAAGTCTCCCAAATCTTGTCACGGGCATATAAAAATCATTGCATAATATCTGCCATTCATATCTCAGGAATGTCACATTGGTAAGCAGATTTTTTAAGTCTTCAATCTCTTCATCCTGGGGAATGGTCTCTACATCAGGAAGTGTTCAACCAAATAGTGGATTTATGTGATCTTCCAGAGATAGATGTAATGGCTTCTTGGCTGAACAACAAATTTCAAAAGTATTCTCAGAGATCCATGTGCAGAGTCAATGGAAGCTTTAGTAGCTCCTTGGTCTTTTCATCTGGATTACATTTTTCTTTCCTAAGATATGGAGAGTCCACGACATCATTCCAATTACTAGTGGGAACATCACTCCTGGCAAGCAGGAGGAGTCAAAGAGCACCACAGCAAAGCTGTTAAGTGTCCTACCCATAACCCCCAGTCATTCTCTTTGCCTCTGTCAATGGAGGAGGTGAAGTTTGGTGTCTTAAGAAATGAATTCCTTTTTTGGGTACTTTTCCCTGCAAGCAAGGATTGGGGTTTAGCTGAGTCCACGTCAATCTCTTCAGTAGAGTAGTGGTGGCTTTTAAGCAGTTAGGAAGTTGTGAGGAGGTCCTTACTTTTTTTCCTAAAATATTGCTGCCCTAGTCATAGAAAGCCAGAGTTGGTTACTCTGTTCTTTCTTTTTTTCTACAGGTCTCTGTAAGGAGTATGTGTCCTTTCACGCCTTGTGAGCTGTCTTCCTGCCGGACAGCTAGACTGCAGGTAAGTGCTTTTTGTCTTCTAGGTACTGAAGCCTTGCACTTCACAGGATACTGCTGCAATATTTAATTGGGACACAATTATCCTTTTTTTTTTTTTAAGGGTTTACCTTGGTAGATTACAGGCATTTATTATGTGATAGAGACTTAGGGGTTGATCTCTTGCTATGTGTGGGGAGGATTACCTTGCCATATTTATTTTTTTATTATGGGGCTCATATTGAAGGGATCACTTTCTAGTTTGTCAGAGTGATACTAAAAATGCAAGGTCCATTGCGATTTAAGCATTTATTTAGTCAAAACACAGCCGCTGTAATTTAGCCTCTGACTCATTCGCAGTTTCTCTTTGCCCGATCACGTGACAAGCTGCGCTTCCGTTCTCAGTATATGAGCGGAGCGGCGGTTTGTGTCTCAGCTGATATAAAGATCAGAAAGACTGCGATCTGCAGGATTTTTCTTTGACTTTCTATTGTATCACTCAGAGGGGTCAGGTAGGGCACTTCAGCATGAAACTGAGGTGTAGAGGTTGCTAGGTTGTTTTTCAATCTTGTTAATTGCGTTACTTTCTCTGAAGAAAAAATTTCTTAAAGTGAAAGAAGTCTTATTTTAAGAGTACACTTTTGTGAATTCCTATAATTGGGGAATTTTTTACTTGAGCTATTATGGACATGGAAGAGAGCTCTGCAGCTCAAGTTTCTTGTGATAAATACTTATTATGCTTAGAAACACAAATTGTTTTGCCTATGCAATTCTGTGCTGCATGCTTAACTAGAACTCTTTAATGTAAAGATAAATTGGTGCCCTCTGAGACCAATGTCTCTCAGGATGATGCTGTTAATGCTATGCCACCGCTTTCTCCTCAAACGTCCCAAGCCTCAATGACGTCACATACAGTGCCCTGCAGTTCCTCTCAGCCTCCTGGAGGAGTTTATTTGCCTGCATATTTTGCTGCACAGGTATCTTCTGCGGTATCTGTGGCATTATCTGCTTTTCCTATGCTGGGAAAACGCAAGAGTAAAATTAGACATTCAGAGAGTAAGGTTTCTATCTCATCTACTGCTACGCAGGTTGCCCTCCCTCATAAGTCTAATGAGGAGGATACATCGGTAGCCTCTTAGGGTAAAACCTCAGATTCGGACAGTATAATTCCTTCTAATGATACTGAAGAAGTAAACTTCAGATTTAAGCTTGAACACCTTTGTGTACTGTTAAAAGAGGTAATAGCTACTTTGGACGACTCCAATACTTCAGTCGTTGTCAACCCTAAGAAGTCTAGAAAACTTAATAAATACTATGATGTTCCTTCCTCTGAGGAAGTGTTTCCTGTTCCAGACCATGTGACAGAGATTATTTCACAGGAATGGGAGAAGCCAGGGATACCCGTCTTTAAAAAGATGTTGCCTGGTGCTGACTCCATTAAAGATTTATGGTGCACGGTGCCTAAAGTAGAAGGGGTTATTTCTACTCTGGCTAAGAGAACTACAACCCCTATTAAGGATAGCTGTTCTTTTAAAGGATCCCATGGACAAAAAGCTGGAGGCTTATTTGAAGAAGATGTATGTTCATCAGAGTCTTCAATGGTAACCTGCAGTTTGTATTGCCACTGTAGCAAGTGCGGCATCTTATTGGTGCAATGCCTTGTCTGAATTAATTTTAGAAGAAACTCTGTTGGAGGAGATCCAAGATATGATTAACGCTCTCAAATTAGCCAATTCTTTTATCTCTGATGCTAACATGCAAATCTTTAGACTGGGAGCCAAGATGTCTGGCTTCACTATTCTAGCCCGTAGGGCCCTGTGGCTTAAATCTTGGTCAGCTGATGTTACCTCCAAGTCTAGCACTTCCTTACAAGGGCAGAAATAATTTCTGATATTACGGGTGGAAAAAGATCTTTTCTACCACAAGACAAGAAGAATAGACCTAAAGGACGTCAGAGTAATTTTCTTTCCTTTCATAACTTCAAAGGTCAAAAGCCTTCCTCTCCCTCTTCCAAGCAGAAGCAGTCCAAGTCTTCTTGGAGACCCAATCAGTCTTGGAACAAGGGGAAACAATCATAGAAACCCTCAGCTGAGTCTAAGTCAGCATGAAGGGTCTGCCCCAGGTCAGGATCAGATCAAGTGGGGGCAGACTTTCCCTGTTTTGTCAAGCATGGATTTGAGATGTCCCAGATCCTTGGGCTGTGGACATAGTATCTCACGGTTACAAAATAGATTTCGAATCTCGTCCTTCCAAGGGCAAATTTCTCCTCTCAAGGTTACCTGCGGATCAGTTAAAAAGAGAGGCATTCTTAAAGTGTGTTCAATACCTTTCTTCATTGGGAGTTATTGTTCCAGTTCCAGTAAGAGAACAGGGTCTAGGTTTTTTTTCAAATCTGTTTGTAGTTCCCAAAAAAGAGAGAACTTTTCGGCCCATTTTAGACCTAAAGTGTCTCAACAAGTTTCTCAGGGTTCCATCCTTCAAAATAGAAACCATTTGTTCCATTCTTCCCTTGGTCCAAGAACGTCAGTTCATGACAACCATAGACCTGAAGGATGCCTATCTTCATGTTCCTATCCACTGGGATCATCACAAGTTCCTGAGATTCGCTTTTCAAGACAAGCACTTTCAGTTTGTTGCTCTTCCATTTGGCCTTGCCACAGCTCCCAGAATTTTCTCAAAGGTTCTGGGGGCTCTTTTCGCAGTTGTCAGGTCTCCGGGAATTGCGGTGGCATCTTATCTGGATGACATATTGGTTCAGGCACCATCTTTTCAACAAGCAAACTCTCATACAGAGATCTTGTTGTCTTTTCTACGTTCCCATGGTTGGAAACTGAATCTGGAGAAGAGTTCCCTTGTTCCAGCTACAAGAGTGGTATTCTTAGGAACCATAATAGATTCCTTATCTATAAAAAAATTCTGACAGAGATCAGAAAATCCAAGATTCTTTCCTCTTACCTCTCTCTACAGTCTACTGTTCGGCCATCAGTAGCTCAATGTATGGTCGCTTCCATGGACATCATTCCCTTTGCCCGATTCCATTTAAGAGCTCTGCAGTTATGCATGCTCAGACAATGGAATAAGGACCATTCAGATCTGTCTCAGAGGATGACTCTAGAGCAGTCAACAAGAGACTCTTTCCCGTGGTGGCTTTCTCAGGAGCATCTATCTCAGGGCACATGCTTCCGGAGACCTTCCTGGGTGATTGTGACCACGGATGCCAGCCTGCTAGGCTGGGGAGCAGTCTGGGATTCATTAAAGGTGCAGGGACTATGGACTCGGGAGGAGTCTGCTCTCCCCATAAACATCTTATAGTTGAGAGCAATCTACAATACTCTGATGGCTTGGTCTTATCCCGGTTTATCAGGTTCCAATCGGACAACATCACCTTAGTGGCTTACATCAACCACCAGGGAAGAACTTGGAGTTCCTTAGCCATGAAGGAGGTGGCACAGATTATTCAGTGGGGGGAAGCTCACAATTGTCTATCTGCCATCAACATTCCAGGAGTGGACAACTGGGAGGCGGATTTCCTAAGCAGACATTTCCTCCCGGAGAGTGGGTTCTCCACCTGGAGGTGTTCTCCAGGTTAACCCTCAAGTGGGGGTGCTGGAGTTGGATCTGATGGCGTCTTAGCAGAACACCAAGCTTCCAAGGTACAGTTCAAGGTCAAGAGATCTGCAGGCGACTCTGATAGATGCTCTGGCGGTTCCTTGGGATTTCAGTCTAGCATATCTGTTTCCTCCGTTTGCGCTCCTTCCACGAGTCATTGCTCGTATCAAGCAGGAGAGAGCGTCTGTAATTCTAATAGCTCCTGCATGGCCTCGCAGGATCTGGTATGCAGACCTAGTGAAGATGTCATCTCTTCCACCTTGGAGGTTACCTCTGAGGAAGGACCTTCTAACTCAGGGTCCATTCCTCTATCCAAATCTCGTTTCTCTGAAGCTGACTGCTTGGAGATTGAATGCTTAGTTCTGTCTAAGTGTGGGTTTTCTGAGTCGGTCATTGAGACCATGCTGCTGGCCCGCAAGCCTGTTACTTGTAAAATTTACCATAAGGTATGGCGTAAATACGTTTATTGGTGTGAAGCGAAAGGCTTCTCTTGGAGTAGGATAAGGATTCCTAGAATTTTATCCTTTCTCCAGGAAGGCTTGGGGAAAGGGTTGTCAGTCCGTTCTCTGAAAGGTTAGATTTCTGCCTTATCTATTCTTTTACATAAGCGACTGTCAGAGGTGCCAGATGTTCAATCTTTTTTCAGGCCCTGGTCAGAATCAGGCCTGTGTTTAAATCTGTTGCTCCTCCTTGGAGCCTTAACCTTGTTCTTAAAGTTTTGCAGCAGGCTCTGTTTGAGCCACTACATTCCATAGATATTAAGTTGTTATCTTGGAAGGTTTTGTTTCTTATTGCTATCTCTTCTGCTCGGAAAGTTTCGAAACTCAGTGTGATTTGCCTTACCTTATCTTTCATGTGGATAAGGCGGTTCTTCGTATAGAATGGATCAAAATCGAATAGAAATATTAATCAGAAAATGGTTGTTCCTTCTCATTGTCCCAATCCTTCTTTCTTTCTAAAGACACTGTGATTCCACGGATCATCTTAATTACTGTTGGGAATATCACTCCTGACCAGCAGGAGGAGGCAAAGAGCACCACAGCAAAAGCTGTTAAATACCACTCCCCCCTACCCACAATCCCCAGTCATTCTCTTTGCTTGTATCAGTTGCAAGGAGGGGTAAAGATAGGGGTCTGATTTTTCAATCAAGAGTTTGTTATTTTTTAAGCAGAGCAAGTTTGCTCTGGTTTTCTTTGGGGTTTAGCCGTAGTCCATGTCAGTCTCTTCAGTAGAGCAAGTGGTGGCTTTTAAGAATTTGGGAACTTGTGGGGTATAATCCCCACTGGACCTCCCAAGTAATTTCATGCTGCCCTTGGTTGAAAGCTTGAGTAAGTTTACTCAGCCTTTTCTTTTTTCCACAGGTCCATGTGAGGTTAGAAGCCCCTCTCATACCAAGTGAGCTGTCCTGCTGCAAGACAGATTTTTGAGGTAAGTGCCTATTTCTTTCCCTGTTTTGATATAGGAGAATTTGGCACTTTGACAGTTAATTCTGTCTAAATATACAACCAGCCTTCTAGGTTAACAGTTTTTTTGTATGGCAGTTTTGCAGGCACTGGGGATGTTTGGCTCAGTTTATTATGTTTTCACTTTGGTGTACATGTTTTTTGTTTGTGTATCTTTGCTTATCTGAGATAGCAAGGACGTTTTTGGCGCCCTTTTAGCTGTTTCCTGTTGTCCCTGGATGTTGCAGCTCTGTTGCATAGCTCCTCAGAGGTGGTTTAGCGTTCTCTCCAGTGCGGCTGTGTGGGGGTCCGGATCATTTTCTGACTTTGTTTCCGGCAGCAAGGAGGTCAGGTAGGCACCTCAGCAGAGCTTGCTGAGGTGTGGAGGTTGCCTGTTGTTTTTTTGCGGGGCTGTTGCTCTGTTTATATCTAAGTTTCTGTCTGTATTTCAGGGACTATAACATTTGTGTTTCTTTTTGCATTCATTTTGTGAAAAATTGTTGCTGCAAGATTTATTGTGCAGTTTTTTTAAGGACTTTCTAGTTTAAAAAAAAAAAAGTCTGTTTACAATTTAAAGAAACAGTAACGTTTATTTTGTTTCATTAACCCCTTGAGTGCTAACGACGGCTCTGAGCCGTCGCAGTTTCCCACTCTGGTGCTAACAATGGCTCAGAGCCGTCGCTAGCACTCTCCCACCTTGAGGGAGATCTGGGGGCTCCCACCCACTTCTTCCCCCGAGGATCGTGCATGTAGAGTGACAGGCATTGCCGGTGCTTCCCGTTTTGCGTGGTGACATCACGCGCAATAACGTGATGATGTCACCGCACAACTTTATTTATACTTTACAATGTTACGTATAGGAGCAGGGGGCATGTTGCTTAGAAGCCTATATCTCAGGCATCTAAGCAGCTACAGACCCCCAATACCCACCATTGGAAAGGTAATCGCCTAACCTTTCCAACAGTGTAAGTCTTGGGGATCTGAAAAAAATTTAAAAAACGTTTTAAAAAAAATTGTGGGAAAGTGCTTAGCACTCAAAGGGTTAAATTTCAGATTTGAACTTAGAATTTTTTATTGATTAAGGTTTTTTTCCTTTGGAATAAGATGGACCAAGAGGCCCTGCAAGCTGTTGCTTGTTCTCTATGTTTAAATACTAATGTTGAGCCTCCTATCCCTTTTTGTTCCTTTTGTATTGAGAGAAAATTACATTACAAGGATAGACTTTTTGATTCTGAGCCTTCATTGTCTAGGGCAGATGTTGTTCAGGAGTCTCCTGTTCAGGCTAGTCCGCAGCTTACTCCTCATACGTCCCAATCTTCTGCAGTGCCCTGTGTTTTGTCTCAGGTTGGTTTTTCCTTGCAGGATATGGCTACCCATATATCCTCAGCAGTATCTGAGGCTTTGTCTGATTTTCCTATGTTACAGGGAAAGCGCAAGAGGAAGTATAAGGTTTTTTATTTTGTTGCAATTGTGTCGTGTTTCTTCTCATAAGTCTGAGGAGGAAGATACTTCAGTAGCATCTGAGGGTGAGATCTCGGATTCTGATGTGTAAATCCTTCTTCTGAACCTGAGGTTATTTCCTTCAGGTTTAAGCTGGAGCACCTCCGTTTGTTACTCAAGGAGGTTTTGGCTACCTTGGATGACTCTGAGGCGTAAGTCATGGTTATTCCTATGAAATCTAGTAAACGTAATAAGTTTTTTGATGTCCCTTCCTCTGTGGAAGTTTTTCCTATACTAGATTGTGTTTCAGATATTATTGCACGAGAATGGGAGAAGCCTGGGATTCCTTTTTCCCCTTCTCCAATTTTTAGGAAGATGTTTCCTATTGCCGATTCTATTGAGGAATCTTGGCAGATGGTTCCTAAGGTGGAGAGAGCAGTGTCCACTCTGACCAAGAGGACCACTATTTCTATTGAGGACAGCTGTTCCTTTAAAGATCCTATGGATAAGAAGTAGGAAGCTTTGCTTAAAAAGATTTATGTTCACCAGGGGTATCAATGGCAGCCGGCTGCATGTATTGCTACGGTTACTAGTGCGGCGGCATATTGGTTTGATGCATTGTCTGATTTTATTCAGCAAGATACTCCTTTTGAAGAAATTCAAGGTAGAATCAAGGTTTTGAAGTTGGCTAGTTCCTTTATTGCAGATGCTTCTCTACAGGTCATCAAGTTGGGAGCTAAAATTTCTGGTTTTACCATTTTAGCTTTCAAAGCTTTATAGTTAAAATCCTGGTCTGCATATGTGTCCTCTAAGTCTAAGCTTTTGTCTATTCCTTACAAGGGTAAGACCTTGTTTGGGCCAGGTTTGGCAGAGATTATTTCTGATATTACGGGAGGAAGGGGCATTCTCTTCCTCCGGATAAAAGAAATAATAATCGGCAGAGTAATTTTTGTTCCTTTTGTATCTTCTCTGGTAAATCTTCCTCTTCTTCCTCCAAGCAGGAACAGTCCAAGCCATCTTGGAAGTCAAATCAGTCTTGGAATAAGGGGAAGCAGTCCAGGAAGCCTGTTGCTGACTCAAAATCAGCATGAAGGGTCTGCCCCCGATCTGGGAATGGATCTTGTGGGGGGGCAGACTCTCTTTCTTTGCTCAAGCTTGGGTTTGAGATGTTCAGGATCCCTGGGTGGTAGATATCGTTTCCCCGGGTTACAAACTGAAGTTCAAGAATTTTCCTACCAGAGGCAGGTTTCTTCTCTCCAGGTTATCTGTAAACCAGATAAAAGGAGAGGCATTCTTACTTTGTGTTCAGAATCTTTCCTACATGGGAGTGATAGTTACTGTTCCGGTTTAGGAACAGGGTCTGGGTTTTTATTCCAATCTGTTCGTCGTTCCCAAAAAGGAGGGGACTTTCAGACCTATTTTAGATTTCAAGAGTGTAAACAAGTTTGTCAGGGTTCCGTCTTTCAAGATGGAAACTATTCGTTCCATTCTTCATTTGGTTCAGGAAGGTCAGTTCATGACCACAGTGGATCTAAACGATGCGTATCTGCATATTCCCATTCACAGGGATCATCACAGGTTCCTAAGATTTGCATTTCTAGACAAACATTTTCAGTTTGTAGCTCTTCCTTTTGGTCTGGCAACAGCTCCCAGAATTTTTTTCTAAGGTCCTGGGAGCATTGTTGGCGGCGCTTCGATTGAAGGGTGTTGCAGTGGCTCCTTATCTGGACGACATTCTAGTTCAGGCTCCATCTTTTCAACTAGCAAACTCCCACATGGAGTTGTTGTTGTTTTTTCTGCGCTCCCACGGTTGGAAGGTGAATTTAGTAAAAAGTTCCTTAATCCCAGCTACAAGAGTGGTATTTTTGGGGACCATTATAGATTCTCTAGTGATGACATTTTTTCTGACAGAAGCAAGAAAGTCAAAAAATTTCAATATGTGTCTTGCTCTTCAGTCCCTTCATCGGCCGTCAGTATATCAGTGCATGGAGGTTATTGGTCTGATGGTTTCCGACATGGACATCATTCCGTTTGCTCAGTTCCATCTCAGGCAGGGGATCTATCTCAGGGGATTATGCGGATCTATCGCCAAAGATTGTTCTAGATCAGATGTCCAGAGATTCTCTTCCATGGTGGTTGTCCCAGGATCTTCTCTCTCAGGGAACTTGCTTTCGCAGACCTGCCTGGGTGATTGTAACCACGGATGCCAGTTTGTTGGGCTGGGGTGCTGTCTGGGGTTCATTAAGGGCTCAGGGTCTATGGACTCGGGAGGAGTCGGTTCTTCCAATAAATGTTTTGTAACTGAGAGCAATTTTCAATGCTCTTCTAGCCTGGCCTCAGCTAGCTTCAACACAGTTTATCAGGTTTTAGTCGGACAACATAACGTCAGTGGCTTGCTGTCAGGGTTTTTTCCCTGTTTTGTTTGCCATGTGCTGCTGGCAGCTATTTTACTCACCTCTCTTGCTGACTATGATGCATTGTGGGGGATGCTGCTCATTTGCATCCCTGTGCATCATCTGTGTGAGACAGGATGCAGTCTCAGAATTGTGATGTCATCACTTATTATTTAAAGGGCCTCTGTTCAGTATGCTTTGCTTTTGCGTTGTCTCAGACCTGTTTGTGAGAGTTCCTGTGTATTACCTGGCTGTCTGACGTCCTTCCTGGTTCCTGATCTCTGGCTTGTTCCTGACTCTGCTGTTTTCCTTGTTCCTGATTCCGGCTCGTCTGACTATTCGCTTTGGCTCCTGACTCGGCTCGTCTGACTACCAGCTCTGGATTTTACTTCTGGCTTGTTATTTGACTTGTGGACTTTTTATTATTTTTTGTTATTAATAAAGGTGTGATTATTTTTGCACTTTTCGTCTGTCTGATTCCTGGCACCCTGACATTATGCAAAGGCCATGAATCCTGATGGTGCTAATAATCCACCTTTATGTGCCATCATTTCCAGGATGGATGAACAGGATCACCGCTTGGATCAATTTGCACTAGCCCTGCAAACCCTGCTGACTCGCACTGCACATTTGGACCAAAGTGTCCCACAACTTATGGCTGCTCCTGTTTCCGCTGCTGCACCTAGTCCTACCAGGAGCATGTCCGGTTCTGCACCTTTACCTCAGCGATATGGAGGCGATCCTATTCAGTGCAGAGGGTTTTGAACCAGGTTGGCATTTACTTTGAGATGTTACCTCAGGCGTTTCCCTCTGACAGAGCTAAGGTGGGATTTCTCATCTCATTACTCTCTGACACAGCTTTTGCCTGGGCTAATCCCTTGTGGGAGACTAATAAACCTGTGATTTCAAATTACCCTGAATTTGTGGCCTCCTTTCGAAGGGTATTTGATGTTCCGGCTCACTCCTCCTCTGCTGCTAAACAACTCATGTCCATTCAGCAAGGTACAAGATCTGTTGCTCAGTGTGCTATTGAGTTCCGTACGCTTGCCGCAGAGGTTAGTTGGAACAATGAAGCCCTTATTGCCGCCTTCTTTCATGGGCTCTCTGATGCGATTAAAGACGAAGGTGCTGCCAGATATTTACCAGAGGATCTCGAGGCATTGGTGTCTCTTTTGATCCTAATTGACATCAGACTCCTGTTCTGTTGTCTCCTACGGGTTCGTTCCCACCCATGCCTCCATCTCCTCCCATGCCTCCTGGTCCAGAGTCACCAGGTACTGCTGAGCCGATGCAGTTGGCGGAGAGGGCCTTTAGGAGGAGGGAGGGGCTCTGCCTCTATTGTGGGTTACAGGGCCACCTTTTGATGTCTTGTCCTACACGGCCGGGAAACGCTCACACCTAAGGTCCTGTCGGGGGCAGACCTTGGGTGGTTTATCCTCGTCCCCGGAACTGCTTAAGGAGAAACCTTTGGTCATGGTTGTCCTTTCCTGGGTGGACTCCTCCATAGCCACCCAGGCTCTGACTCCGGTGCTGCAGGCTATTTCATTGACAGTGCTTTTGTATCAAAGCACTCCATTCCTATTTTGCCTCGGTTCGTTTCGCTTGCTATTGAGACCATTGATGGCAGGCCCCTTCAGCCCGCACTCGTTACTCACGAAACTGCTTCGTTATCCATGGCTGTTGGGGCTCTCCATTTTGAAACCCTCCAGTTCAAGGTGATAAAATCTCCGCATTTTCCGGTTGTTCTGTGTTATCCCTGGCTCCAAAAGCAAAATCCCAGTCTCGACTGGCACAGGTCCAAAATGTATTTCCACTTGTCTTTGGAAACCAAGTCTTGTGCACTTCTTCGGTTTCTCAATTGCCAGAGGAGTGCCAAGAGTTCCTAGACGTTTTTGACAAGGTGCCTGCCGGTACATTGCCTCCTTACCGGTCTTACGATTGTGCCATAGACCTGCAACCCGGAGCCATTCCTCCTCGAGGCCGGGTTTTCCCTCTGTCTGTTGTAGAGAATTGTGCTATGGAGGAGTATGTTGCCGATGCTCTGTCGCGCGGGATCATCCGCAAATCCTGCTCTCCTGCAGGGTCTGGCTTCTTCTTTGTGAAGAAAAAGGGTAGCGAGTTAAGATCATGCATCGATTATAGGGGTCTTAATCGTCTTACCATTAAGAATGCTTACCCTATTCCGCTCATTACGGAACTCTTTGACCACCTCAAGGGAGCTACAGTTTTTACTAAACTTAATTTGAGAGGAACGTACACTCTCGTTAGGCTCAAGGAGGGCCATGAATGGAAAACAGCATTTAACACCAGGAGCGGGCATTATGAGTATATTGTAATGCCCTTTGGCCTATGTAATGCTCCTGCTGTTTTCCAGGAATTTACTAATGATGTCCTACGAGATATGTTGCAACAGTGTGTTGTGATGTACTTAGACGACATCCTCATACACTTACCCACACTTGAGGCTCATCGTTCTGAATTTACACGGGTTCTTCAGAGACTACGTGAGAACGGCCTGTTTTGTAAACTCGAGAAATGTGAGTTCCATCAGACTCAAGTAACCTTCCTAGGTTATGTTATCTCCGTTGCAGGGTTCTCCATGGATCCTGACAAGTTATCTGCAGTTCTGAAGTGGCCTCGCCCAGTTGGTCTTCAGTCTATTCAACGTTTTTTGGGGTTCGCCAATTACTATAGAAAGTTTATTAAAAAAATTCTTCTTTGGTCAAACCTATCACAGACATGACCTGTAAAGAGAATGATCCACTCCATTGGTCACCTACTGCCATTAAGGCCTTTTATAGTCTTAAAACTGCCTTTGCTGCCGCTCATCCTAACCCTATTGTCTCAACGTCCTACGCCCTCTTGTCTCAACGTCCTACGCCTGACAGTTTCTTGCATCCGTGTGGTTTCTTCTCTAAGAAATTGTCTCCAGCAGAGTGCATTTCTGAAATTGACGACAGGGAATTACTGGCCATAATTTTGGCACTCAAGGAATGGAGGCATCTTCTTGAGGGTACTAGCGTGCCAGTGCTCATTCTTACTGACCACAATAATTTAACTTATCTATCTGAAGCAAAACGTTTGTCTCCCCGACAGGCCAGTTGGGCACTATTTTTGTCTTGGTTTAATTATGTGGTCTCCTACCTGCCTGGTAGTAAAAATTTTAGGGCTGATGCCCTCTCTCGACAATTTTCGCCTCTGTCCAAGGAGACATAATTCCTGTTATACCTCCTGACCACATTTTAGCTACCATACATACTAATTTGACTTCTCCCTTGGGGAGGAGATCCTGGCTGCACAAACCAATGCACCTCCTGAGAAACCTAGTGGTAAGTGTTTTGTTCCTGAGAATCTTCGAACTAAACTTTTGCACACTTACCACTATCCTAAAGCCGAAGGTCACCCAGGCAAGAACCAAATTATTTGGTCTGTCACTCGACAATTCCGGTGGCCAGGTCTTCGTTCTGATGTTGCTGCGTATGTTGCCTCCTGCTCAGTTTGTGCACAGAATAAGACTCCTCAACGTCTTCCTGTGGGTCTTCTTTGTTATGAGATTAATAGCTAATATCTGCAATTCATAGTGGATACATTTTTTTCAAATCCGTACATCTCTAAGCTCTGTTTAATTCCTATTAAAGTTGATATATTCCTGGGTTTTTAATTGTATTGTCATTTCCATTATTTTAAACAATAGTCCAATAAAAGTTATGTTTTAATTTATCCCACTTATCCGCTATCTTGTAACCCAGTTGACAATTCCACATTAGGGAATGAGTGCTATTTATGTGTACAACTCCTGGAGATTTTGATCCCCAATCTTTTTGTTCTTGGTTAGTATTTGGCCTGTGTTTAAGTCTACTATTCCACCTTGGAGTCTTAATTTGGTTCTTTGAGTCCTTCAACAGGCTCCGTTTGAACCTATGCATTCTTTGGATATTAAGATGTTATCTTGGAAGGTTTTGTTTCTGGTGGCTATTTCTTCGGCTCAAAGAGTTTTCAGAGTTTTCAGCCTTACAGTATGAATCGCCTTTTTCTTATTTTTCACTCTGATAAGGTACTTCTGCGTACTGCCTTGGGTTTTCTTCGCAAGTTTGTTTCTGATCAGAATATTAATCAAGAGATTGTTGTTCCTTCTTTGTGTCCTAATCCTTCTTCTCATAAGGAGCGTTTGGTACAACCTGGATGTAGTTCATGCATTGAAATATTATTTGCAGGCGACTAAGGATTTTTCATCTTCTTGGGCTTTCAAAAATGGAGCTTCTGTAGATCAGCTTTGCAAGACTGCAACTTGGTCATCTTTGCATACTTTTTCTAAATTTTACAAATTTGATACTTTTGCTTCAGCAGAGGCTTCTTTTGGAAAGGCAGTGGTGCCTTCTGTTTAGGTTAACTGTCTTGTCCCTCCCTTATCATCCGTGTCCTCTAGCTTAGGTATTGGTTCCCAACAGTAATTAAGATGATCCGTGGATTCACCGTTTCATTAGAAAAAAACATAATTTATTCTTACCTGATAAATGTATTTCTTGACACGGTGAGTCCACGCCCCGCCCTGTTTTTCAGACAGTTTGCTTCTCTATAAACTTCAGGCACCTCTGCACCTTAGATTACTTCCTTTCTCCTTTCCCTTTAGTCGAATGACTGGGGATTGTGGGTAGGGGAGTGGTATTTAACAGCTTTTGCTGCGGTGCTCTTTGCCTCCTCCTGCTGGTCAGGAGTGATATTCCCAACAGTAATTAAGATGATCAGTGGACTCCCCGTGTCAAGAAAGAAATACATTTATCAGGTAAGAATAAATTATGTTTTTTATAAGGAACGTCTATTGCACAACTTGGATGCGGTGCGTGCTCTAAAATTCTACCTACAGACGACTAAGTATTTTCGCCAGTCTTCTGCCCTTTTTGTTTGTTTCTCTGGAAAACGTAAGGGTCAGAAGGCTACTGCTACTTCTCTTTCCCTCTGGTTGAGAAGTATAATTCGTTTTGCTTATGAGACTGTGGGTCAGCAGCCTCCTAAGAGAATTACAGCTCATTCCACTAGGGCTGTCTCCTCTTCTTGGGCTTTTGAAAATGAATCTTCTGTGGAACAGATTTGCAAGGCTGCAACTTGGTCTTCTCAGCATACTTTTTCCAAATTTTACAAATTTGATACTTTTGCCTTGGCTGAGGCCTCTTTTGCGAGAAAGGTTCTTCAAGCGGGGTAGTGCCTTCTGTTTAGGTCTTCCTGTCTTGTTCCCCCTCCCTATTCATTCCATGTCCTCTAGCTTGGCTATTGGTTCCCACTAGTAATTGGAATGATGTAGTTGACTCTCCATATCTTAGGAAAGAAAACAAAATTTATGCCTACCTGATAAATTTATTTCTGGATATGGAGAGTCCACGACCTCACCCTTAATTAGGACAGTTATTTTTGACTAAACCTCAGACACCTTTACACCTTTTGTGTTATTCCTTTTTCAATTTCCCTTCAGTTAAATGACTGGGGATTATGGGTAGGGGAGTGACACTTAACAGCTTTGCTGTGGTGCTCTTTGCCTCCTCCTGCTGGCCAGGAGTGATATTCCCACTAGTAATTGGAATGACGTTGTGGACTCCTTATATCCGGAAAGAAAGAAATTTATCAGGTAAGCATAAATGTTGTTTTCCGCCAACTATTTTTTTGTCCAGAGTGATACCTCGAATCAAGCAGGAAATTTCATCTGTGATTCTGATCGCTCCAGCCTGGCCTAGAAGAACTTGGTATGCAGATCTAGTTCTGATGTCCAGTTGTCCACCTTGGTCTCCTTCTCCAAGACATTACCTTCTATCTCACGGTCCATTTTTCCATCATGAACTAGAGTCTCTCAACTTTAAGCACAAGAGGTATATCTCCCAGCGCTTGGCGTAAATGGATTCCTATTAGCTCCTAAAGACTAAGGGCCTCTAGCTTGCCCTAAAAGTTAGCAACAGATAGTATATAAAGCTCGAGGAGTGCCTAATGGGTAGTAAGGCAAAAGGAAATAGTTAACATTTAAAACATATCTATTTTAATAATGACAAATAAATATACACAAATAATCATGGATCCATGCTATACACAAAAATTATAAAATATGGTTAAAATATAAAAATGTATATATGATATAAAAGGCTTGGTTCAAATGCAAATATAAAACAGGGTATTATCAATCAATGGTCTAAAAGAGTTACATAGAGACCTGTATTAAGGGATCTCTTGGATAACTCTGGATCTTCCCCAAAATCTTTTCACTATTTAAAGTTCATATCACTGAGGATTCAACTAAGACACTTTCACATCATTCAGGATTATCACTTAAACCCAGAGTGAACATTTAGATTATATTCCCATCAGTGCAATCACTCTTTTCACCATTTTATTTTTACTTTTATATTTTTTATTTATATATTTTTTATATATATTTTTTCACTTTTTCATTTTTCACCCTCAAGGTGTATTGTAGGACACTATCACGATATATATTTTTGCATACTCACCTTTTCTGATTTATCCTATGTCATTATCTTGACCACCATTTCTCATTCGAGATTCATACAGGTCTCTATGTAACTCTTTTAGACCAGTGATTGATAATACCGTGTTTTATATTTGCATTTGAACCAAGCCTTTTATATCATATATACATTTTTATATTTTAACCATATTTTATATTTTTTGTGTATAACATGGATCCATGATTATTTGTGTATATTTATTTGTCATTATTAAAATAGATATGTTTTAAATATTTACTATTTCCTTTTGCCTTACCACCCATTAGGCGCTCCTTAAGCTTTATATACTCTCTCAACTTTAAGGCTTGGAGATTGAATACTTGATCTTACGTCACAGAGGTTTTAAGGATGAAATTTTAAATACTATAATTTAGGCTATAAACCTGTTACTAGAAAAATCTATCACAAGATTTGGAGGATTTTTTTGCGGGCTGAAAAAAATAGTTTCAGTTGTCATTCATTCAGAATTACAAGAATTTTTCAATTTCTACACAAAAGTTTGGATAAGGGTTTATCTTCCAGCTCCCTTAAAGGCCAAATTTCTTTCTTTATATCATAGAAAGATTGTGAATTTTGCTCAGGGTTTGGCCAGAATTTGTCCGGGGATTAAACCAATTTCCCCTCTGTGGTGGGCTATATACAAGGAACATCGACAAAACATTTATGCAAATAATAATCTAATGTATAATCATTTGTTTCACTCTCTTCAATCTAATCATTTTAATGGCCCCTTTTTTAGTCTGATTAAAAATATATACAGTATTCTTCTCCAGTTTCCCGAATCTTAGTTAACATATTACTCTCCGCAGAGATACAAGGCAGGGATGCCCATTCTCCCCACTACTATTCAATCTAGTATTGGAACCCTTAGCGGTTAAATTAAGACAGAGAATTTCCAGTTTGCTATACAAAAACCCTTTGCAAGCTTGGCATCATGTCCACAAATACCTGAAACTTGAATACCCATCCCCTAAATATATCCCAATTGTTGGTAACAAAAATGTAATGGCTGGTATTGACACTGCCCCCTTCCTTTATTGAAGGGGAAATGGGTTGAGGGTAGTGAGGAAGTCCTGGACCATGTATCTCATACAGTGAAATCCTTTCAAGATTTACCTCAATTTGATATTCCTAACAACCACTTTTTTGCTTACATGCAACTACGTCACTATGTTGGTCTCATAAAGCAGATCCTAATTTCTGGAGTACTTCCCCTTTTGTGATTCCATATCTGGCATTTAAAATGGGTAATTATTCATTATCAGGCTTTTATAAGATTTTACACAAGAAATGGATATGGTTCACGTTATACTATTAGACAAATGGAAATGCAATGTCTTGGACATTATCTCCCTACAAACCTTTAAAGATAGCCTGGACATAGATAAACGCACTTCTTTAACTATACCGCTTTGTTAAGCGCAGATTCGAATGATTTATAAAGACTATTTAACGTCAAGCCATCTCTCAAAGTGGAAACCCTCCCACAATGATACTTGTATCAAATGCAGGATTGAGGCCCAGATTTCTTTCACTATTTTTTTTTTATTGCCCAGTGATTAAACGTTTCTGTTTTGGATAAACAAAACATTTCAAACTCAAGTAATGGTAGATATAGAAAAAAAATATTTTCTAAATTGGGACAACTCTCTTAAGTACCTGCATAATCTTCTTACATTAATAACATTAGTAGCCAGAAATGTTATATTATGTCAGTGGACTTCTAGAAAAGCTCCTTCTATAACGCAGTTCAAACAGAAACTTTTCAAACAAATATCTGTAGAGTAAAACTTGATATTAACCGCAGGCTCCAGCCTTTTTTGCAAATTATTTATTCACACATTGGAATCCGGCTTACAGAGGCACATTTTAATGCAATTCTCTCTCCGTGGAGAGTGGAGTGTGCTTTATTTGAGACAAAAAAAATGTTCCCTCTGAGCTAGAGAGAGGTTAAATTCTTCTTGAAAATGTTATACAGACAAGCTGATGGAGAGGAAGGCCGTACCTCGTACCTGCCAGCTAAATACCTTAATAACCCTTATTGATTCTTCAAAAACATTCTCGTTTTTTTTATCACTGCTCGTATGCAGCATAACAAACACTGTTTAACCTAATGCTGGTACAACTTTTGACAATGACCTAGATTACAAGTTGTGCGGTCCGGCTATACCGCTGAAAAATTTACCTTTGCGAGCGAAATATTCAGCTCACCAGTATTACAAGTTGCGGCGGTACGGCTATACCGCTAGCGTTTTAGCCTATACCTCAACTCTCCATTCCGCACTCAAAATATGGCTTTTGAGTGTGGAATTTTCAGGCCACCCGTATTACAGGTTGTGCGGTCTGGCTATTGCCCAAGCGTTATAGTTTATACCGCCACGATCCATTCCGCTAAAAAAGACCAGTAGTTATGGATTTTGCAAAACAAAAATGTTTCACAAAACTCATAACAAAAATGTTACAAAGTGCACTAACACACATAAACTACCTATTAACCCCTTAACCGCCACCCCCCTTTGCAAATACTATAATAAACCTATAAACCCCTAATCCGCTGCCCCTCCACATCGCCGACACTAAATAAACCTATTAACCCCTAAACTGATGACCCCCCACATCGCTAACACCTAAATATACCTATTAACCCCTAAATTGCCGACCTTCCACATTGCTAACACCTAAATAAACCTATTAACCCCTAAACCGCCGACCCTAAACTGATGACCGCCGACATCGCTAAAACCTAACTAAACCTATTAACCCCTAAACTGCCGACTCTCCACATTGCTAACACCTAAATAAACCTATTAACCCCTAAACTCCGACCCCCCCCACATCACCAACACTAAATAAACCTATTAACCCCTAATCCGCTGCCCACCCACATCGCGACTACCTAAATTAAAGTATTAACCCCTAATCTGCCATCCCCTTGCATCGCTAATACTATAATAAACCTATTAACCCCTAAACAGCCGGCCCACCACATTGTGACACACTAAATTAAACTATTAACCCCTAAACCTAACACCCCCATAACTTTAAATTAAAGTTACAATATTACTACCTTAAAATAAATAAAAACATACCTGTGAAATAAAAAAAAAAAAACTAAGCTTAAACTATAAATAAATCTAACATTACTATTTAAAAACCAATAAAAAAACCTAAATTACAAAATTTAAAACAACGAAAAGAAAAAAAAACTAAAATTACAAAAAAGTCTAAAATTACGAAAAATAAACAAAATCTAAGATTACAAAAATAATAAACTAAATTATTCAAAATAATAAAAATTAAACCTAATCTAATACCCCTATGAAAACAAAAAAGCCACCCCAAAATAAAAACACCCCTAATCTAACAATAAACTACCAATAGCCCTTAAAAGGGCCTTTTGTAGGGCATTGCCCTTAAGCAATCAGCTCTTTCACATTAAAAAATTACAAAGTACCCCCTTACAGTTAAACAGCCAATAGGATTTAAGAAGCTCTCATCTTATTAGCTGATTTCAAAATTTCAGCCAATAGGAATGCAAGGTACCACCATTATAAAACGGTTACCTTGAATTCAATCTTCAGTGTGAGGCGGACGATCGCATGAAGAGGATCCTCTATGCTGAATGTCTGCGCTGCCGCCGTTGCTGCTCCGCTCCGCCTTTGCTGCTCCGCGCCGCCTTTGCTCCGTGCCACCGGGATGAAGAAAGAAGATTATTATTATTATTATTATTATTCTTTATTTATAAAGCGCCAACAGATTCCGCAGCGGATGTCCCTGCACTGGATGAAGACTTTACTCTGCCTTCAAGAAGATGGATGACCTGACTTCAGGAACGGTGAGTAAATTTTTTAGGTTAGTGTTAGTTTTTTGTTTTTAGTGGGGTTTTTTTTAGATTAGGGCCTTTTTTATTTTTTAATGGGCACTAAAGAGCTGATTTCCCCCTTTTTAAGGGCAATGCCCATACAAATAGTTATGTTAGGTTTAGGGTTAGGTTATGTTAGGTTTGGGTTTAGTTTAAGCTTATTTTTTGTTTTTATTTCACAGGTAAGTTTTTTTTTATTTTACAGATATGTTTTTATTTATTTTAAGGTAATTATATTGTAACAAATTCAAAGTTAGGGGGTGTTAGGTTTAGGGGTTAACAGTTTAATTTAGTTTGTCGCAATGTGGGGGGCCGGCGGTTTAGGGGTTGATAGGTTTCTTTTAGTATTTGCGATGTGGGGGGCAGCAGATTAGGGGTTAATATTTAGTGTCAGTGGGTGGCGGTTTAGGGGTTAATAACTTTATTTAGTGTCAGTGGGCGGCGGAGTAGAGGTATTTAGACTAGGGGTTTATGTTAGAGTGTTAGGTTTTTACATAACCTTCTTGTCTCCATAAACATCAAGGGGGATTGCGTTATAGCGATCGCTATAACACAATTGCAGTTGCTCGTTTTTTTCTAAAACTTTTTCTCCATTGATGTCTATGGGGGTATACGTGCCCGAGCACGTCAAGTCAGGACTCGGCTTTTGTGCAGTATGGAGCTTAACGCACTATATCGCACAACACAAGAAGGTTTTTCTTTAACTTGTAATGGCAGAGATATGGAAAGTGCGGTACCGCTACATTTTTAGCGTTATTTACGCACCGGGTTTAGCGCATAACTTGTAATTTAGGTGCATGTAAATTGTACTATACCTATTCAAACGGCATTTCAATATGTGACCTTGATATATTGTGCACTTTATGTACCGCTACACTTATTTGTTTGTTACGCATATGATGTTTTCCAAATGAATGGTTAAATAAGAAGAAATTAAAAAAAAAATCTAGTGTACAATGTCCCTTTAAAGCCAATTAGTGAAAGAGATATTGGGACCGATTTATCAAGCTCAGTATGGAGCTTGATGCCCCTGTTTCCTCGCGAGTCTTCAGGCTTTAAAGACCGCTGCTCCATAACCTGTCCGCCTGCTCTGAGGCCGCGGACAGAAATCAACCCAATTTGAATACGATCAGGTTGATTGACACCCCCTGCTAGCGGCTGATTGGCCGTGAATCTGCAGGGGGCGGCATTGCACCAGCAGTTCACAAGAACTGCTGGTGCAATTATAAATGCTGACAGCGTATGCTGTAAGCATTTATCGATGTGCAGCGGACACGGTTTGCTACATCGTATCATGTCTGCTCGCACATTGATAAATCTACCCCTTAGTTTGGTTAGCCTTGAGAAGTCAGCAGGGTGTTTTTCATGTTGTGAGAATTAGAAATTGCTCAATCTTCAGAGCTAAATTACATTTAAAGATGGCAAAATATATAATGAAAATATATTGCAAAGTGGTTTTATTATGCATAACTAAATGTTTCATATTTAAACATTTCAGGGTGTTTATCCACAAACAAATTTACTGCCTTAAAGGGACAGTAGATTGATGAGATTTCCCAGCAAATTTTAATGGATTTTTTATACAATAATAATAAAAATGAAAACATTTCAAATGGTGGTAAACATGGTACATTTTTTTAGTGTTCTTTATATTTTAATAGATTTAAAATGTGAAAATTTATAATTACACTGTTCAACAAAAAAAAAAAATATGTTTCCTTACTAAATATAATCATACTTTACTAAATGTGGGTCTTGAAAAACAAATGACTTCAGAAAAAAAATTTTAGCTCTAGTTTTTGAGATACATTACTTGTGCTTCAGTAATATAGACATAGTGAAAAGCTATATTACAACATAATGATATATTCTTGATACAACATAAATAAAAGTTGTTTTCATTCAATCAATCACATATACCAACACAATACAAAAAAAACATACAGCAATTGAAAGTACTATCTGAAATAGTGGCTTATTCTCGAGAGCACCTTCTCTTAGCTTGTCGCTTGTATTTCTCTTCTGGAGCATCTCTTATCACTGTCCAACAGTAGTCAGCAAGCATAGAAGCGTTCCACCTACCCTGATATCTTCGTATAATTGCTGAAATGTCTTGGTGGAACCACTCATTGTGCTCATCACTGAACCACAGTTGTCAGGGAAGAAGTCCAGATGAGAGTCAAGAGAGTAGATTTTGAGCGACATGTTGCAGCCTTATTGATGATACTTTTCCAGACGGCTGTTTCGTAATTTCAACATAGTTTCCAGCTCTTTAGTTACGCAAGCCGTCATGTGCAACACCTTTAAAAGCTTCCCAAGCCGCTTTCTCATTACTCGGAGCTAACAGAGCTTTAAATGTCATATTTGTTTTTCGCATTCTGAAATCAATTAGAAGTAAGTATTTTCAGATCAGAAACATTTTCATTGTTGAGCAGTGTTATCAGAATTAAATTCACTTTGCTGTTAGTATATATCAAAGAACATATTCATAGCATTCTATTCTGACCTTAAGTTTTCAGATAATATTTTTTTTTCTTGAGAGCATAGCTTTATCAAGTGTGACCTTGGCTTCTACACAATAGTGGGGTCGGTCACAATTACTTTAGAAAACTTTATGTAATGATATTTTTACAAAATTCACCAATACAGTTGTAAAGGTCATGATTTGTAAGAAAAAATTATATTATATAAAGGGACAAACAACTCAAAATTGAATTCCACATCAAATGTGTATTTATGAATAGTAAAAGCTTGCTTCATTATTTATTTTCCACCCCTTTCCTATAGCTATGTAAACTATTGCTTTTATTATAAGATATGGTTAACATGCATATTCCATACCTCCAAAACCTTACCTTGCATTCTACACAGTGGCCTAGATTTGGAGTTTGGCGGTAGATGGGCTGTTAACGCTCCGCGGGCTTTTTTCTGGCCGCACCATAAAATTAACTCTGGTATCGAGAGTTCAAAAAAATGCTGCGTTAGGCTCCAAAAAAGGAGCGTAGAGCATTTTTACCGCAAATGCAACTCTCGATACCAGAGTTGCTTACGGACGCGGCCAGCCTCAAAAACGTGCTTGTGCACGATTCTCCCATAGGAAACAATGGGGCTGTTTGAGCTGAAAAAAAACCTAACACCTGCAAAATAGCAGCGTTCAGCTCCTAACGCAGCCCCATTGTTTCCTATGGGGAAACACTTCCTACGTCTGCACCTAACACTCTAACATGTACCCCGAGTCTAAACACCCCTAACCTTACACTTATTAACCCCTAATCTGCCGCCCCCGCTATCGCTGACCCCTGCATTATATTATTAACCCCTAATCTTCCGCTCCGTAAACCGCCGCTACCTACGTTATCCTTATGTACCCCTAATCTGCTGCCCCTAACACCGCCGACCCCTATATTATATTTATTAACCCCTAACCTCCCCCCCACAACGTCGCCGACACCTGCCTACACTTATTAACCCCTAATCTGCCGAGCGGACCTGAGCGCTACTATAATAAAGTTATTAACCCCTAATCCGCCTCACTAACCCTATCATAAATAGTATTAACCCCTAATCTGCCCTCCCTAACATCGCCGACACCTAACTTCAATTATTAACCCCTAATCTGACGACCGGAGCTCACCGCTATTCTAATAAATGTATTAACCCCTAAAGCTAAGTCTAACCCTAACACTAACACCCCCCTAAGTTAAATATAATTTTAATCTAACGAAATTAATTAACTCTTATTAAATAACTTATTCCTATTTAAAGCTAAATACTTACCTGTAAAAAAAAATCCTAATATAACTACAATATAAATTATAATTACATTGTAGCTATTTTAGGATTAATATTTATTTTACAGGCAACTTGGTAATTATTTTAACCAGGTACAATAGCTATTAAATAGTTAAGAACTATTTAATAGTTACCTAGTTAAAATAATAACAAATTTACCTGTAAAATAAATCCTAACCTAAGTTACAATTAAACCTAACACTACCCTATCAATAAATTAATTAAATAAAATACCTACAATTACCTACAATAAAACCTAACACTACACTATCAATAAATAAATTAAATACAATTGCTACAAATAACTACAATTACATAAACTAACTAAAGTACAAAAAATAAAAAAGAACTAAGTTACAAAAAATAAAAAAATATTTACAAACATAAGAAAAATATTACAACAATTTTAAACTAATTACACCTACTCTAAGCCCCCTAATAAAATAACAAAGACCCCCAAAATAAAAAAAATGCCCTACCCTATTCTAAATTAATACATTTAAAAGCTCTTTTACCTTACCAGCCCTGAACAGGGCCCTTTGCGGGGCATGCCCCAAGAAAATCCGCTCTTTTGCCTGTAAAAAAAAAACATACAATACCCCCCCCCCCCAACATTACAACCCACCACCCACATACCCCTAATCTAACCCAAACCCCCCTTAAATAAACCTAACACTAAGCCCCTGAAGATCTTCCTACCTTGTCTTCACCATACCAGGTTCACCGATCGGTCCAGAAGAGCTCCTCCGATGTCCTGATCCAAGCCCAAGCGGGGGGCTGAAGAGGTCCATGATCCAGCTGAAGTCTTCATCCAAGCGGGGCAGAAGAGTTCTTCCATCCGATTGAAGTCTTCATCCAAGCGGCATCCATCCGGAGCGAAGCGGCAGCATCCTGAAGACCTCCACCGCGGAACATCCATCCTGGCCGACGACTGAACGACGAATGACGGTTCCTTTAAATGACGTCATCCAAGATGGCGTCCCTCGAATTCCGATTGGCTGATAGGATTCTATCAGCCAATCGGAATTAAGGTAGGAATATTCTGATTGGCTGATGGAATCAGCCAATCAGAATCAAGTTCAATCCGATTGGCTGATCCAATCAGCCAATCAGATTGAGCTCGCATTCTATTGGCTGATCGGAACAGCCAATAGAAGGTGAGCTCAATCTGATTGGCTGATTGGATCAGCCAATAGGATTGAACTTGATTCTGATTGGCTGATTCCATCAGCCAATCAGAATATTCCTACCTTAATTCCGATTGGCTGATAGAATCCTATCAGCCAATCGGAATTCGAGGGACGCCATCTTGGATGACGTCCCTTAAAGGAACCGTCATTCGTCGGGAGACGCCGGAAGAAGAGGATGGATCCGCGTCGGCTGCTTCAAGATGGACCCGCTCCGCACCGGATGGAAGAAGATCGAAGATGCCGCTTGGAGAAGATGTTTGCCGGTCCGGATGTCCTCTTCTTGCCGGATAGGAGGAAGACTTTGGAGCCTCTTCTGGACCTCTTCAGCACCGGATGCCAGGACGGATCGGTGATACCTGGATGGTGAAGACAAGGTAGGAAGATCTTCAGGGGCTTAGTGTTAGGTTTATTTAAGGGGGGGTTTGGGTTAGATTAGGGGTATGTGGGTGGTGGGTTGTAATGTTGGGGGGGGGGGTATTGTATGGTTTTTTTTTACAGGCAAAAGAGCTGATTTTCTTGGGGCATGCCCCGCAAAGGGCCCTGTTCAGGGCTGGTAAGGTAAAAGAGCTTTTAAATGTATTAATTTAGAATAGGGTAGGGCATTTTTTTATTTTGGGGGTCTTTGTTATTTTATTAGGGGGCTTAGAGTAGGTGTAATTAGTTTAAAATTGTTGTAATATTTTTCTTATGTTTGTAAATATTTTTTTATTTTTTGTAACTTATTTCTTTTTTATTTTTTGTACTTTAGTTAGTTTATGTAATTGTAGTTATTTGTAGCATTTGTATTTAATTTATTTATTGATAGTGTAGTGTTAGGTTAATTGTAGGTAATTGTAGGTAGTTTATTTAATTAATTATTGATAGGGTAGTGTTAGGTTTAATTATAACTTAGGTTAGGATTTATTTTACAGGTAAATTTGTTATTATTTTAACTAGGTAACTATTAAATAGTTCTTAACTATTTAATAGCTATTGTACCTGGTTAAAATAATTACAAAGTTGCCTGTAAAATAAATATTAATCCTAAAATAGCTATAATATAATTATAATTTATATTGTAGCTATATTAGGATTTATTTTACAGGTAAGTATTTAGCTTTAAATAGGAATAATTTATTTAATAAGAGTGAATTTATTTCGTTAGATTTAAATTATATTTAAGTTAGGGGGGTGTTAGTGTTAGGGTTAGACTTAGCTTTAGGGGTTAATACATTTATTAGAATAGCGGTGAGCTCCGGTAGACAGATTAGGGGTTAATAATTGAAGTTAGGTGTCGGCGATGTTAGGGAGGGCAGATTAGGGGTTAATACTATTTATGATAGGGTTAGTGAGGCGGATTAGGGGTTAATTACTTTATTATAGTAGCGCTCAGGTCCGCTCGGCAGATTAGGGGTTAATAAGTGTAGGCAGGTGTCGGCGACGTTGAGGGGGGCAGATTAGGGGTTAATAAATATAATATAGGGGTCGGCGGTGTTAGGGGCAGCAGATTAGGGGTACATAAGTATAACGTAGGTGGCGGTCGGCAGATTAGGGGTTAAAAAATTTTAATCGAGTGGCGGCGATGTGGGGGGACCTTGGTTTAGGGGTACATAGGTAGTTTATGGGTGTTAGTGTACTTTAGGGTACAGTAGTTAAGAGTTTTATGAACCGGCGTTAGCCCAGAAAGCTCTTAACTCCTGCTATTTTCCGGCGGCTGGAGTTTTGTCGTTAGAGCTCTAACGCTCACTTCAGAAACGACTCTAAATACCAGCGTTAGAAAGATCCCATTGAAAAGATAGGATACGCAATTGACGTAAGGGGATCTGCGGTATGGAAAAGTCGCGGCTGAAAAGTGAGCGTTAGACCCTTTAATCACTGACTCCAAATACCGGCGGTAGCCTAAAACCAGCGTTAGGAGCCTCTAACGCTGGTTTTCACGGCTACCGCCGAACTCTAAATCTAGGCCAGTGATTGCTTGAGCTGTATAGTAGAAAATGTATATCCTTTGCTAATTGGCTACAGCAGAGGAAGTAAGCAATATTGAGTAGGCTTTTAAAAGGGTATGTCCCTGGACTGCAAAACAGTCCAAATTTCTACCAAGAAAATTTACAATTTGAAGTGCTTTCAAAATATTTAGGACCAGATTACGAGTACAGGCGCACCTTAAATAACCAGCCATTACAAGTGGCTGGTTAAAGGGACAGTCTAGTCCAAAAAAATCTTTCATGATTCAGATAGGGCATGTAATTTTAAACAATTTTCCAATTTACTTTTATCACCAATTTTGCTTTGTTCTCTTGGTATTCTTAGTTGAAAGCTTAACCTAGGAGGTTCATATGCTAATTTCTTAGACCTTGAAGGCCGCCTCTTAAGAATGCATTTTAACAGGTTTTTTACCACTAGAGGGTGTTAGTTCATGTTTTTCATATAGATAACACTGTGCTCGTGCACGTGAAGTTACCTGGGAGCCATCACTGATTGGCTAAACTGCAAGTCTGTCAAAAGAACAAATAAATGGGCAGTCTGCAGAGGCTTAGATACAAGATAATCACAGAGGTAAAAAACATATAAATATAACTGTGTTGGTTATGCAAAACTAGGGAATGGGTAAACAAGGGATTATCTATCTTTTAAAACAATAACAATTCTTGTGTAGACTGTCCCTTTAATGTGAAAATATGAGCATCTTTATTATTATTATTTTTTTTTTAAACTGCATGGAGCAGTAATAAGGGGTTAAAGTGAGGGGATGTGGGGTGTTAGAAAAGAAACGGCATTGAAAGGACTGTTTTCACTATAAATATATATGTGTATATGCTTATATACATATATATTTATGTGTTAATATTTGTATAAACACATAAATATATATGTATATAAATATATATTTATTGCTGCCCAACGCTGCTCGATTTCCCTCCTTCACTGTACTAGATGGTTTGCCGTGTCTGTCGGCATGAAAGCGAGGCTCCCATCGAAGCCTATAGAAGCACGCTCTTGAGCGATTGGCTTACAGGCAATGCGAACATGAGGTAATAACAGGGCACATTATGTGAATGGAGCGCAAATATCACACTTGCATAAACAAAATATTGAGCTCCACTCATAATATAGCCCTTAGTGTGCAGTTTTCTAGCAATGTGGTGTGTACTTGTCAATTTATACTATACATATATAAAAATATTTTTTTAATGTCCTTTTAATGAAATCCATGGAGTTGGAAAGTTGTAATTGTTATGAAAATAAATGTGAGTTTAAAGCACTTGTTTTCATGCCCAAAAATGTAATGGTTAAAAGATTTTTCTTTTTAAATGTTTTTCTTCTAGTGAATCATTTTATAAAACTGTGTATGTTATTGATTGAATGTGATATTTGTAGGACAGTTGTATTTCAATTTAAAATTTGCATACTTAAGAACTAACTTAAAATATTTGAAACATACAGATATTTGCTTCAGTAGCGTGCCAGCTCCAAAACACAACAAGCCAACAAATACATTTAAAAAAAATGCTGAGTTTTATATTTTATGTAAATTCTGTATAAATATTTATTTTAGCAATGAGGACACTTATTTAACTTTGACAAAGCTCATGAACCATTTAAACAAACTAGGCCAGACCAAAAAACTTTATTATTTTTTAGAAAAAGGGGAATCTTTTGGCAAGTATTTGTGTATTTTGTTAAACATGTGTGGTTTAGAGTGGAAATGTCTATATCTAGTGGATTTAATTAAATCTTTGCATCTTTGATATAGTATAGTTTACTCAATGTGATGGGAAGTAATTCCATAGCTTTGTGTTTACAAAACACTAGTATTGGAAAATCCACAGTTAAAATAAAAAAATCACCTTTTGTAATAATGTTCTTTGTGTATATAAACTATAGATAGATAGATAGACCCTATTATTTTATATCTCTCTGCCTCTCAAGTAATAAAATAATAATGTTGCTATGATACAATGCTGTACATTGTTTGAACTGAATGGCATGTTGGGTATTTATAAATAAATAATAATAATGATAATATTAACAAATAATAACGATAAATAGGTACATGAATAGATGCATTTAACTGATTTTTTTTGTGCAAAACATTTGCTTAAACATATGATGACCATAATTTCAGCTTTATAATTAATACACAACATGCCAAATCATTTATTTAACATTGATAATATGCCAACATGTTTTCAGAATTTTGCCTTTTCATTCACATTTTTTTTTTCTTGGACAAAAGAACAAGCCCAAACTTAACGATCACGGTGCTCTAGCATAAAAGCATTTCTGTTTATTTATCAATGGTACAGGATAAGAAGTCATAAGTATCCAGTTATGAAGAGAACCAGCAGGAGTTTATGGGTTTTTTTGTTTTGTTTTTTTGATCAGTCAACTTTTAATTAAAGCAATTCAGCTCGTACTCTGTATGTAGCAAGTAAAACTTAAACATATACATTTCCAAAAACGTGTAAGATCTTTATCTTATGATGTGATGAAACAGAGGAAGTTTGAATTTAAAAATCAGAGCAGTGTAGCTTTGTTTCTTAATTATCTCTAGTGTAGACTCACACAACAATAGAATCCTGCACATTGAAATATTTTCGCATTTTAAGAAATAAATGGCTCTCTACCAGCCCCTTAACATGTAAAACGAGTTAGGTTAGTTATGTCCAATTCATCCAAAAAAGAGCCAGGATAAATAAACATGAGGAGTTTGATATCTTGGAAAAAATCTGTCATGGGTTTGGGTTAATCATCTCCAGAAGAAATTCAACTTGATGCCTGAAATGTTAGACTTCTTGGAGAAAGTAGTAAAGCCTGAGGCAGTGTTGATCTGAAGGAGAGCTCTCAATGGGGTCAGATCTGCTCTGCTGGCCAGAGTGCAACCCAGTTCACATGAGCGGACCTCTGAAAAATATTGCTTGTGGCCATTTATATGTGCACTTGGGCTTCAGTTACATAGTTCAGCTAGTCTGTTTATGACATCAAATAAAGCATGTATCAAATTATCAGCGTCTGTGGCCATCAACCAACACATTACTCTTTCCCAAGGAAGATGGCCACATTTCATTAAAATATTAATATTATTGTATATAGTTATGTTTTTGCACACAATAACATTATTTGAAATAAATTATGTTTTTACAGAATTTTGTTTAATCAGAAAGATGTGCTTCCCCCCCCCCCCTTTTTTTACAGACAAAACACCATTAATAAAAATGGGACAAAAGCATTCACATTCTCTTTATCTGACCATTGTTTGACCTGATAACTGTTTCCTGTGCCTAAGCAAGGTTGTGACCCAGGTCATTGAGAGCAAAATGCAGATAATTTTAGAAACCTGAATGATTTTATTTTATTGGGGGGAGGACTGCGTCTGGATTAATTCCTTATTGAATGAAGTGTTACAACACTTGGCTTTAATAGGAAAGGTTAAAAATAAATAGTATTTGTTACCATGTGCTGAAAGTGCAACAAGGAGTTAACACAGGTTTAAATGAAATAACATTGAATGGAAGTGCAGATGTTTTACACCATCAGGAAAGCCAGATAAGGAGATTGCATTTAATTCACATTGAGGTTATTCTGTTTAGACATATTCATTAATAGAAAAGTTGTTAGCGTTAGGAAACAGAGTAATTGAAATTATAAAGGTAAAATGTCTATATCTACTTAGTTTATCATTTGCAATGTTTTCTTAACATATACAAATCTGATGACCATTTTAAGTCACATATTTATTGTATTCATATGTTTTATATAGTATTTATGGTATTAAAACGTATTTACAAAGACAGTTCCCCACGCAGTTATTAGGAAGTGTGCTTTGTGCTAATATAAAAGATGAGTAAAGTGATGGTTGATATGTGTTATAATCTTTGCTGTCTTTTTTTGCTGTAAGACATTTTGAAAATGAGTCCAAATAGTTACATTGCCTTAAAAGTCACATGGTATATCACTCTCACACCGTTGTCGCATGTAATTAATGTGAGTGCAGATTGTATTTAATGTGAGTGCAGATGTAATTTATGTGAGTGCAGATGTATTTAATGTGAGAGCCGATGTATTTAATTGTGAGTGCAGATGCATTTAATGTGAGTGCAGATGTATTTAATGTGAGTGCAGATGTAATTAATGTGAGTGCAGATGTATTTAATGTGAGTGCAGATGTATTTAATGTGAGTGCAGATGCATTTAATGTGAGTGCAGATGCATTTAATGTGAGTGCAGATGTATTTAATGTGAGTGCAGATGCATTTAATGTGAGTGCAGATGCATTTAATGTGAGTGCAGATGTATTTAATGTGAGTGCAGATGTATTTAATGTGAGTGCAGATGTAATTAATGTGAGTGCAGATGTATTTAATGTGAGTGCAGATGTATTTAATGTGAGTGCAGATGTATTTAATGTGAGTGCAGATGCATTTAATGTGAGTGCAGATGTATTTAATGTGAGTGCAGATGCATTTAATGTGAGTGCAGATGCATTTAATGTGAGTGCAGATGTATTTAATGTGAGTGCAGATGTATTTAATGTGAGTGCAGATGCATTTACATGTGAGTGCAGATGTATTTATGTGAGTGCAGATGTATTTAATGTGAGTGCAGATGTATTTAATGTGAGTGCAAGATGTAATTAATGTGAGTTGCAGATGTAATTAATGTGAGTGCAGATGTATTTAATGTGAGTGCAGATGTAATTAATGTGAGTGCAGATGTATTTAATGTGAGTGCAGATGTATTTAATGTGAGTGCAGATGTAATTAATGTGAGTGCAGATGTATTTAATGTGAGTGCAGATGTATTTAATGTGAGTGCAGATGTATTTAATGTGAGTGCAGATGTAATTAATGTGAGTGCAGATGTATTTAATGTGAGTGCAGATTGTATTTAATGTGAGTGACAGATGTAATTAATGTGAGTGCAGATGTATTTAATGTGAGTGCTGATGTAATTAATGTGAGTGCAGATGTAATTAATGTGAGTGCAGATGTATTTAATTGTGAGTGCAGATGCATTTAATGTGAGTGCAGATGCATTTAATGTGAGTGCAGATGCATTAAATGTGAGTGCAGATGCATTTAATGTGAGTGCAGTTGGCACACTTCGTTGCCCAAAGCTAGTTACAAAGACATTAGAGGCATCAGACGAGAAATGAGCGAGTAAGTTATCATGTTCACTTTCTGAATTCATTTGTCTTCTATTGAATTTTGAAAGAGTAACTGTTATGAATCACTACAGCTATAAACTACATATCATGGAATCAGTATTATATTGCTGACAATAAATAATTGTTTATTGTGCTGTAGGGTTTTTTTTTGTGTGTGTGATTACAAATCCAGTTTAAAGTTTAAGAACTATATAGTGATTCTTAAGAAAAAAAAGATATAGACAAATAATAATACTACCTGTAATATAATAAAAAAACAATAATTAAAATTTAATTGGACAGGTACAGGGTAATAAATCTATTTTACCCTAAATGCATTTAAAGTCATTTGTTTTTGGATAAAAAATATGATTTGTGCTGAATAACCAGATAAAGTCAGGAGTTGCGCCTTTTGCCCACTGAGGTGTTGGCTGTAGGAGACAAATGCACTTTCTGGTAGTCTAATTTTAATTTAAAACACCTTTTACTTTTTAAAGGGATGAATTATTTGTTGTTTGTTTTCAGCTGCGGCGCTTTTATTATATAAATATATATGTATGTGATGGAACTTGTTTGCCTGTTTTAACTGATTCTCTTGTATGAACCATTTGGGTTGAATGTTCAATAGCAGTGTTTTTCTTTTATAACAATACTATAACTAGCCATGTGATCATTAAGGTTGCATATTTGGAAATATTTCTGTATTGTGTTATGTCACATAAAGTTTCAAAAGATTAGTGTTTAATCTGTGAAAAGGTAAAGTGCTGGGACAAATGGAGTGAGCGGTTGCTACATTCTTTTTAATTTTAACCACCAGTGCACCAATTTGGAGACCTGACTTTAAAGGGACAGTCTACTCTAGAATGTTTATTGTTTAAAAGGATAGATAATCCCTTTATTACTCATTTCCCAGTTTTGCATAACCAACGCAGTTATATTAATACACATATTACCTCTGTGATTACCTTGTATCTAAGCCTCTAAAGACTACCCCCTTATCTCAGTGCTTTTGACAGACATGCAGTTTAGCCAATCAGTGCAGACTCCTAAATAACTCCACAGGAGTGAGCACAATGTTGTCTATATGAAACACATGAACTAGCACTGTCTGTGAAAAACTAAGAGGCGGTTTTCAACGGTATTAGAAATCAGTTTGAGCCTACCTAGGTTTAGCTTTTCAAAAATACCACCAAGGGAAAAAAGCTTATTTGATGATAAAAGTAAATTGGAAAGTTGTTTACAATTGCATGTCCTATCTGAATCATGAAAGTTTAATTTTGAATAGACTGTCCCTTTAAGTAACAATATAATAAATTATTAGCACAGCCCACTTGTATCCTTTGCAAAAACTGTCATCTCAGTAGAAAAGTTTTCCATTAGCATTTTATTTTGTATTGCCCCTAAATTTATTTTTTGTGAGACATTACCAAAGAGTCATCTAATTACTAATAATGCCCCAAACAGGTCCTGTTTCACATTAGTGTTTGTTGTGTCCCAATACTGTGGTTTAGAATCAGTGTATTAAGGGGAATGCTAATATATTTAAAAGAGGATGTGTTGAAAAAAAGAACCTAATATAATTTGCACATGTAGTGATGGCATTAGCTAAAGGCTACACAGCTTACTTATGTTAGGTCACAGTAACGCCTTTACAAACATTTATCCAATCTACTTCAGTCTTATTCAGGAACCTCACTGCTTAGCTAAGACCTTTTATATAATATTTTTTGAGTGTTGGCGTTAAAATGACATTATCAATAAAAATAAATAAAACTATGCATATGTAAGAACACAATTTAAAGACATATGTTTTCAGGTATTACATTTTTGACATTTAAAGGTGCATAAAAGTGAAAACAATGTTATTATTAAATTGATTGCATCTGTGGAGTTGGTCAATAATCTATTATTTGATCATTATCAGCATGTTAATAGCTGCTAATGAGACATTTTCATGTCGATCGCAATCAATCAATTTTCATTGTTTATCAACAGCACTTTTGTCATTATTGTTTCAGGAAGAATATCCCTATATTTAACAATGTGCCGCTCCTGTGTTTCTGATCACAATCCAAATTCTCGATACTTAACAAATGTATGGGTTCATTTTTCATTTATTGAATTTAGCAGCTAAAAGGACTTTATAAGGCTCCACTTGCTTTTGTATGTGACATTAGTTTTGCCCATGGGTAAAATACACTGAAATTATGCAGCCATATTGTATGACATTAGGAAGCAGTTCTACCAGATAGAAATGCTAATCCTAATAAACATACAAGCCCACTATATTAATATTAAAGGGACAGTCAAGTCCAAAAAAAAAAACATTCATGTTTCAAATAGGGCATGTAATTTTAAACAACTTTCCAATTTACTTTTATCACCATTTTGCTTTGTTCTCTTGGTATTCTTAGTTAAAAAACTAATCTAATGTGAACTCAATGATAAATTTATTGTATACGCACCGAAGTGCGGACATCTTGCAAATCACATGTAATCTTGAATGCGTTGAACAGTTTGTATTGTTTATATGATCTTCAATAAAACTCTTTTAAAACTTAAAAAAAAAAAAAAGCTAAGTCTAGGAAGCCTCATATGATAATTTCTAAGCCCTTGAAGGCCGTCTCTTATCACATGCTTTTTATTTGCTTTTCACAACAGGGGAGAGCTAGTTCATGTCAGCCATATAGATAACATTGTGATCACGCACATAGCTTGTGGCAGACACTGCACTAATTGGCTAAAAAGTCAATAGATAATAAATAAAAATATCATGTGATCAGGGGGGCTTTCAGAAGATGCTTAGATACAAGGTAAATCACAGAGTTAAAAGGTATATTAATTTAACTGTGATCAACCCCTGGAACCTAGTTGAACATATATAGGGAGCAAATGATAGGAGCCACATGTGTGAAGCCACTAATCATCAGCTAGCTCCCATAATGCATTGCTATTGTGAAACTGACATCATGTGTTTTATAGGTGTTAAAGGGACAGTCAACACCAGAAATGTTGTTGTTTAAAAATATAGATAATCCCTTTTTTACCCATTCCCCAGTTTTGCATAACCAACACAGTTACCTCTGTGATTACCTTGTATCTAGGCCTCTGCAAACTGCCCCCTTATTTCAGTTCTTTTGACAGACTTGCATTTTAGCTAATCAGTGCTGACTCCTAGGTAACTCCACGTGCGTGAGCTGAATGTTATCTATATGACACACATGAACGAACGCCTTCTAGTGGTGCAAACTGTCAAAATGCATTCAGATTTTAGACGGCCTTCAAGGTCTAAGAAATTAGCATATAAGACTACCTAGTTTTAGTTTTCAACTAAGAATACCAAGAGAACAAAGTAAAATTGGTCATAAAATTAAAGGAATAGTAAAGTCCAAATTAAACGTTCATAATTTAGATAGGGCATGTTATTTTAAACAACTTTCTAATTTACTTTTATCATCAAATTTGCTTTGTTCTCTTGTTATTCTTAGTTGAAAGCTAAACCTAGGTAGGCTCATATGCTAGTTTTTAAGCCCTGAAGGCCGCCTCTGCATTTGACAGTTTTTCACAGCTAGAGGGAGTTAGTTCATGTGTTTCGTATAGATAACACTGTGCTCATGCACATGAAGTTATTTAAGAGTCAGCACTAATTGCCTGAAATGTAAGTTTGTCAAAAGATCTGAGATAAGGAGGCAGTCAGCAGAAGCTTAGATACAAGGTAATTACAGAGGTAAAATTTTTTTTTTATATAACAGTGTTGGTTATGCAAAACTGTGGAAAGGTAAATAAAGGGATTATCTTTCTTTTTAAAGTCTAACATTTTTGGTGTTTACTAACCCTTTAAATTAGTAAATTGGAAAGTTGTTTAAAATTGCATGCCCTACCTGAATCATGAAAGTTTATTTTGTCCCTTTAAACATATATGGGCTGATCACAATCCTTTAGAAAAGCTTACCTAATGTGTTTTTTTTTTACAGGAAACCTCTTTTGAAATCTAAGGATATTTTTGTAGATGAATCATTAAATAAGATTTGTTGTTGTTTTTTAAATTGTGATGAACCCCACAGTTATATGCAAACAATAATGCTATAAAACGTTACAACACATTAGAACATTTTTTTTGCACTTGTGTACCCTAAAAGTAATACTTTATAGGCAAGAATTGACTGCAGTTTTATGTTCCATGTGTTTGTATACAATATAAATATCTTTAAATAATATTTTTTTTTTAGCTTTTCTGTACCTTTTATATTTATAATGTTGCGTGTCTTCACCAAATGAATCATAACGGAGAAATGCAGTTCACCTACATATTACTGTTAATTGATTGTAGGATTGTTTATATTAGACCATTTGCAGAATAAACACTAGTACATCATTGCATTTTACAGCAGCTTTATATTGCTACTTTTATGGATTTATTGCATTACATTGATTTGAATCATTCCGCGAGGTTTCGGTGTCCGTTGTGGTTTTCCCAGATTGAGTGTAAGTTAAGTAGGTGTGTGGTGTTTATGATCCTGTAATTTAAGAAGAGAAAAAAAATCATCTGAATATGCAGTGATATGTTTTAATGGTGTATACCTTTAGTCTTGTAGTAAAACATATACATATGCGCTGGAAGTTTGCCAGCATAGAAAACAGAATACACTGTCATTTATATTTCTATCCAAACAGTCCTCTTCCTTTTCTTTTTGTACAATTGTGACAGCATTTGTTTTACAATTATGTAAACACTTGGAAAATCAGTGATTTATCTTTGTTCTGGCAGAGGGTGGCAACTTTAGCCCTAAGTAGTAACAATAAACAGAAACAGAATGCAGTCACTTTCACATTTGAAATGTCATAAGTGGATTGGACTTGAGGTTAAGTTGTTTAAAAGGGTTTGAAAGAGCTGTCTGAATGGCAAACTCACTCAAACAATGAAATCCGCTCATTTGGCTTTATTTTAATAGCTGTAGAAGTCTCCCACACGATCTGTTTCAATATCAAGAGAAGAATTGTTCTTATCTTAGTAGAATATTACCCAAAATGTTTAGCAAAAGTTGTACCGACTTTAATTTATTGTATATTAATTAGCCTTATTTCAAGCTTTATAATAATATATAATAATTTAAGTAGCATATTAAAGAAAAGTTTATTTTATGGATTTTTGAAACAATATATAGATAGATATATACAGTATATTGTAATATTTGACATGCTACACTGATCTAACATACAATTATGAGTATCGGCTACAAATAAAACTAAGGGCAAACAGTTTTAACAGTATAAAAGGGGGTTCTAAATCAAATTTTTCAAGTCACCACAATTTAAACTGTAAGATCTTACAAAAATATTTTTTTTTTATAAAAACTAACAACTTGGAGTGTTTTTAAAAAGTTTAAAGGGGAAAATGCACTTTGAAATTGTTAACTACAATGATTATTTATTATTTAATGCAGTCATGGATTTAAACATGCAAATTAGTTTAAATTATGCAATCTTTTTTTTCAGTATTGACATTAAAGGGACACTGAACCCAATTCTTTTCTTTTGTGATTCAGATAGAGCATGACATTTTAAGCAACTTTCTAATTTACTCCTATTATCAAATTTTCTTCATTCTCTTGCTATCTTTATTTGAAATGCAAGAATTTAAGTTTAAATGTCGGCCCCTTTTTGGTGAACAACCTGGGTTCTCCTTGCTGATTGGTGGATAAATTCATCCACCAATAAAAACGTGCTGTCCAGAGGTCTGAACTAAAATACAAGCTTAGATTCCTTCTTTTTCAAATAAAGATAGCAAAAGAACAAAGAAAATTTGATAATGGGAGTAAATTAGGAAGTTGCTTAAAATTGCATGCTCTATCTGAATCACAAAAGAAAAAAAATTGGGTTCAGTGTCCCTTTAATATTGTTACATTAGTATATTACCAGTACTGTATTCACTGAGGTTTTCTTTTAACATTATGTATAGGTTACGGTTTGTGTTTACTACTGTGCCCCATGGTTTAAAGGGATATAAAACCCAAAAATGTTCTTTTGTGATTAAGACAGAGCATTCCATTTTAAAAAAAAGTTTCCCATTTGCTTCTATTATCAAATTTGCTTAGTTCCATGTTATTCTTTGTTGTAAGAGATACCTAGGTAGGCATCTTGAGCACTACATAGGAGGAAATAGTGCTGCCATCTAGTGTCCTTGCAAATGAATAACATTCTTGCAAAACTACGGCCATAAAATGCTCCAGAAACTGTCCGGCTCCTAAGCATACATCCCTGGTTTTCAACAAAAGATACAAAAAGAACAAAAAATGTATAATAGAAGTAAATTAGAAAGTTTTTTAAAATCGCATGCTCTATCTGAATTATAAAAGAAAAATATTGGGTTTCATATCCCTTTAAAGGGACATAATACTCATGCTAAATCACTTGAAAGTGATGCAGTATAACTGTAAAAAGCTGACAGGAAAATATCACCTGAGCATCTCTATGTAAAAAAGGAAGATATTTTACCTCACAATCTCCTCAGCTCAGCAGAGTAAGTTCTGTGTAAAAAGTTATACTTCAGTCACTGCTCATCTGCAGGTAAAAAAAAATAAAAATGAAGAAATGAACAGCAGTCAATCATCATCAGCAGTGCTGAGGTCATGAACTCTTTTACTGTGATCTCATGAGATTTCACTTAACTCTCATGGGATTTCATAGTAAACTTCCTTTACCTGATTGGTGAAATAAGATGAGAGTGCACGAAAGCTCGCTCCTTCCGCTGTCCCGGGACAGACATACTGATTTGGTGCTTAGAAGTCCTTTACAATGGGATGTGGCTACTGAGGAACTTTTGAGGTCAAATATCTTTCTTTTTTACATAGAGATGTTCAGGCGATATTTTCTAGTCAGCTTTTTACAGCTATGCTGCATCACTTTCAAGTGTTTCAACATTTGGGTATTATAGCCCTTTAAGTTAAAACTACCAATTCATATTAAATGAATGTCCTTTTCCAAAACCTTAAAACTTTGGAATGGCTGAACACTTTGCATGACATTTGGCAGTTTAGTTCATAGTGGCATTTACTAAAGTCCCTTATGACTTGAAGTAAATTGGTTAAGTATTTTATGAGTTATCAAGATGTTAAAATTTGACATTTTTATGTTTATACCTATATGAAATTTTCTATATATAGCAATGAATTGCTCTTGAAATAGATTTGTAAATCATGCAAAACGTTGACCTTATTTTTTTTTTATAATAAACATTGATATGATACTTTTGGATATTAAAAAAACTGTGAGGGCATACCTCTTTTTTTGTGTGTATATGTATGTATGCGTGTATATGTATGTATGCGTATGCGTGTGTGTGTATATGTATATATGTATATGTGTGTGTGTGTATATATATATATATATATATATGTATATATATATATATATATATATATATATATATATGTATATATATGTATATATATATATATATGTGTGTGTGTGTGTGTGTGTGTGTGTGTAGTGGGAAAGAGTTGTTCTAGCTTTACCTGCTGAAAATCCTAGCAGTAGATTAGTAGATACTATAATGTGTCAATTTAAAAAATAAAACTTATTGCAGATATTAAAAATAATAACTTTTATACTGGATCTATTGATCTTTTCTTTAGTATATCTGACCCGTAAGTTTTAGGATATGGCCCAGTCTAACCAAAAAGACCAACTGAGTGACCAAGCTAAATTAAAATCTGCCAAGTTTATATGTATTGCCTCTAAAAGTGGATTAATTTACACTAAAGAGAGCCTTAGGCATTTAAACATGAACATTTTTTAGTTTGTTTAGAGCAGAGAATGTAGACGTTTAAGAAAAAGAAGAGGTAATTGGAGAATTATTTTTTTGTGCATGATTTAAGTACAAACACATCTCTAGTGAATATAAAAAGCACAAATTTAAGTCCCCTCCAGGTAGTTAGTATTTTTGTTTTTATTTTTTATATAATTGTATTAATAATGCATCTGAGCTACGGCTGAAATACCATACGTTTACAAATTCACAGCCTTTTTTTTCTGCATAGCTTAAAGGGACAGTATACACTCATTTTCATATAACTGCATGTAATAGACACTACTATAAAGAATAAGACGCACAGATACTGATATACAAATCCAGTATAAAATGGTTTAAAAATGTACTTAGAAGCTTCCAGTTTAACTCTGTTGAAAAGGTAGATGGAAAGCCCACTGCAAGTGGGAAATAAGACACTCCCCCCTCCCCCTTCTTTTGCATATGAAAAGACCCTTTACACAAACAAGAGCAAGCTGGAGAAGGTAGCTGACGGTATTCTCATAAAACTTTGGGGCTTGGTTAGGAGTCTGAAAATCAGAGCAATGTTATTTAAAAATAAGCAAAATTATACATTTTTTTAAAAAACAAACTTTATGGGCTTTATAAATAGATCATCTACAAAACACTTATGCAAAGAAAAAATGAGTGTATAATGGCCCTTTAAAGGGACAGTCAGCGAGATAGATAAAGCCTTTACTACCCATTCCCCAGCTTTGCACAACCAACAGTGTTATATTAATATACTATATAACATTTAAACCTCTAAATTTATGCCTGTTTCTAAGCCACTATATACAGTCTCTTATCAGATCCTTTTTTATTAGCTCTTCGTAACAGGGGAGTGCTAGTTCATGTGAGCCATATAGATAACTTTCACCTAGATTACAAGTTTTGCGCTATAGAGGGTGCGAAACAAACGCAACAAAAGTTGCATTATTTCACCCTCCATAGCGCTGCCATTACAAATTTTTGAAAAGCCGCCTTGTGCGTGCGATATGGTTGCGTTAAGCTCCATACCGCACAAAATACAATCGCTGCTTTGACTTGCTCATGCACGCTTTCCCCTTAGACATCAATGGGAAGAAAGTGTTAGAAAAAAAACAAACAGCTGCGATCGTGGAATTAAAAGCTCTGTAACGCAACCCCATTGATGTCTATAAGGAAAAAAAAGTTACGTTTAAACACAACACCCTAACATAAACCCCCACATCTAAACAACCCTAATCTTCTGCCCCCGACATTGCCGACACCTACATAATGTTATTAACCCCTAATCTGCCGCCCCCGACATCGCCGCCACCGAAATAAATCTATCAACCCCTAATCTGCCACTCCCGATATCGCCGCCACTATACTAAAGTTATTAACCCCTATTCCGCCGCACCCCAACATCGCCCACACTATAATAAAGTTATTAACCCCTAAACCTCTGGCCTCCCACATCACTGCCACTAAATAAACCTATTAACCCCTAAATTGACAGCCCCACACATCGCAAAAAACTAAATTAAACTATTAACCCCTAAACCTCACAACCCAATAACTTTAAATTACAATTACAAGATCCCTATCTTAAAATAAATATAAACCTACCTGTGAAATAAAAAAAAAAACCTAAGTTTAAGCAATAAATTAAACTAACATTACTATTATACTAAAAATAAAATAACTATCAATTAAATAAATTCAATTACTCATTAAAAATACTAACATTACTAAAAAAAAAAAATCTACAGTTACAAAAAATTAAAAATACTAAATTACAAAATATAAAAAAATACTAAATTACAAAAAAATAAACACTAAATTACGAAAAATAACAAACAAAATGATCCAAAATAAAAACAATTACACGTAATCTAATAGCCCTATCAAAATTAAAAAGCCCCCCAAAATAAAAAAAAACCTAGCCTACAATAAACTACCAATAGCCCTTAAAAGTGCCTTTTGTAGGGCATTGCCCTAAATAAATCAGCTATTTTTTTCCTGTAAAAAAATACAAAGACTCCCCAACAGTAAAACCCACCATCTAACCAACCCCCAAAAATAAAAAACCTAACTCTAAAAAAAAAACCTAAGCTATCCATTGCCCTGAAAAGGGCATTTGTAGGGGCATTGCCCTTAAAAGGGCATTCAGCTCTTTTTCATTGCCCTTAAAAGGGCATTTAGCTTCTATTGACTGATTCAAATCAGACAATAGAATTTCAGTAGCTCTAATCCTATTGGCTGATTTGAACAGCCAATAGGATTTCAGTAGCTCTCATCCTATTGGCTGATTTGAATTTCAAAAATCAAATCAGCCAATAGGAATACAAGGACTTCATTTTGAAAAGGCTTCCTTGCATTGAAGATTCAGTATACGGCGGTGACCATATGAAGAGGATGCTCCGCGCCAGATGTCTTCAGGATGGAGCCACTCCGCTTGGATGAAGATAGAAGATGCCGCCTGGATGAAGATAGTAGACGCCGCTTGGATGGATAAAGACCTCGCCACCCTGGATGAAGATTCTCGCCGCCTGGATGAGGATGGATGTCTGGACTTCAAAAACTGTAAGTGGATAGTCGGGGGTTAGTGTTAGGATTTTTTAAACTTTTTGGGTGGGGTTTTTTTTAGATTAGGGTTTTGGGCTTTCTTAAAAGAGCTTAAATGCCCTTTTAAAAGGCAATGAAAAAAGAGCTGAATGCCCTTTTAAGGACAATGCCCATACAAATGCCCTTTTCAGGGCAATGGGTAGCTTAGGTTTTTTTTAGAGTTAGGTTTTTTATTTGGGTTGGGTAGTAGGTTTTACTTTTGGGGAGGTCTTTGTATTTTTTTACAGGAAAAAGAGCTGATTTATTTAGGGCAATGCCCTACAAAAGGCCCTTTTAAGGGCTATTGCTAGTTTTATTTTAGGCTAGGGGTTTTGTTTTATTTGGGGGGGGGGTTATTTTGATAGGGCTATTAGATTAGATGTAATTGTTGTTTTTTTTGGATAATTTAGTGTTTGTTATTTTTGTACTTTAGTATTTTTTTATTTTTTGTAATTATAGATTAAATTTTTTTAGTAGGGTTAGGTTTTTTTAATGTGTAATTTAATTTATTTAATTTGTAGTTATTGTAATCTTTGTATAATAGTAATGTTAGTTGAATTTAAAGTTTAAATTTAGTTTTTTTAAATTTCCCAGGTAAGTTTTTATTTTTTTTAAGATAGGGATCTTGTAATTTTAATTTAAAGTTGTTAGGTTTATGGGTTAATAGTTTAATTTAGTTTTTTGCAATGTGGGCGGCTGGCGGTTTAGGGGTTAATAGCTTTATTTAGTTGTAGTGATGTGGGAGGCCAGAGGTTTAGGGGTTAATAACTTTATTTAGTGGCAACAATGTCATGGAGTGGCGGAATAGGGATTAATAAATTTTCTTTCATGTAATTGGCAAGAGTGCATGAGCTAGTGACATATGGGATATACAATCCTACTAGGAGGGACAAAGTTTCCCAAACCTCAAAATGCCTATAAATACACCTCTCACCACACCCACAATTCAGTTTTACAAACTTTGCCTCCCTATGGAGGTGGTGAAGTAAGTTTGTGCTTGATTTTCTTCTGTGATATGCGCTTCTCAGCATTTTGAAGCCTGATTCCTCTCAGAGTACAGTGTTTGTCAGAGGGATGTGAACAGAGTATCACCTATTGATTCTATGGTTTTCCTCGCAGGAAATATTTTCAAAGGTTCTCTGTTATCGGTCATAGAGATTCATCTCCTATTCCCTTTTCAGAATGACGATATACTCTCATTTTCCATTACCTCTACTGATACTGTTTCAGTACTGGTTTGGCTATCTGCTATATGTGGATGGGTGTCTTTCGGTAAGTATGTTTTCATTACTTAAGACACTCTCAGCTATGGTTTGGCACTTTATGTATCAATATAAAGTTTTAAATATATGTATTGTACTTATATTTGCCATGAATCAGGTTTATGTATATTTCCTTTTGCAGACTATCAGTTTCAAAATTGGGAAACATGTTTAGGAAGTTATTTTTTATTACCTGGGGTATAGCCTTTTCTTCAAATTGACTGCTTTTTCATTAATTTTCGCGGGCAAAATTAGGCTCGCAAGGTTGCAAAATGCTGATATTTATTGCGTCATTCTTGGAGCTAGAGTTTTTTTGGCACGAAGGTACATTCGGTGACGCAATTCATAATTTCCGGCATCTTAGTTGACGCCAGGTTGTACAAGGTTGCGTCTGCCATGACGCGAGTTGCGTCATTTCCGGATGTTGTTAGCGCCAAAAAAATTCATTTTGCGTTGTGCGTCATACTTGGCGCTAAATAATTTTATTATTTAAACCCCACTTGCTATATGCCTCTTGCCTTATTTTATGCTTAGAGGGCTATGCTGTTTGCATTTTTTTCCCATTTCTGAAACTGCCATATAAGGAAATTGATAATTTTGCTTTATATATTGTTTTCTTTCATGTAATTAGCAAGAGTCCATGAGCTAGTGACGTATGGGATATACATTCCTACCAGGAGGGGCAAAGTTTCCCAAACCTTAAAATGCCTATAAATACACCCCTCACCACACCCACAATTCAGTTTTACAAACTTTGCCTCCCATGGAGGTGGTGAAGTAAGTTTGTGCTAGATTCTACGTTGATATGCGCTTCGCAGCAGGCTGGAGCCCGGTTTTCCTCTCAGAGTGCAGTGAATGTCAGAGGGATGTGAAGAGAGTATTGCCTATTTGAATTCAATGATCTCCTTCTACGGGGTCTATTTCATAGGTTCTCTGTTATCGGTCGTAGAGATTCATCTCTTACCTCCCTTTTCAGATCGACGATATACTCTTATATACCATTACCTCTACTGATTCTCGTTTCAGTACTGGTTTGGCTTTCTACTACATGTAGATGAGTGTCCTGGGGTAAGTAAGCCTTATTTTCTGTGACACTCTAAGCTATGGTTGGGCACTTTTATATAAAGTTCTAAATATATGTGTTTAAACATTTATTTGCCTTGATTCAGGATGTTCAATATTCCTTATTTCAGACAGTCAGTTTCATTATTTGGGATAATGCATTTGAATAATAAAAAATTTTCTTACCTTAAATTTGACTTTTTCCTGTGGGCTGTTAGGCTCGCGGGGGCTGAAAATGCTTCTTTTTATTGCGTCATTCTTGGCGCGGATTTTTTTTGGCGCAAAAAAATTTCTTTGTCATTTCCGGCGTCGTACTTGTCGCCGGAAGTTGTTTGTGATTGCGTCATTTTTTTTGACGTTTTGCGCCAAAAATGTCGGCGTCGCCGGATGTGGCGTCATTCTTGGCGCCAAAAGCATTTAGGCGCCTAATTGTCACAGATCAATCAGAATCTGCTTAATAAAAGGACCAAATGTGCAGATTAATAATTTATACATTTTCATACTACTTCAGAAAATTAAGTTAATTGTTCCTGAATGAATCATTGAACTAAAATTCTGTTTAGTGATATGATTCACCTAGGATTTAATTTACCACCTTGTAGTTGTATGTTGTTTATCTTTAACAAACACAGAACTACTGTGTGGTATTCTAATATATCTTAATAAATATACTAGCAAGGTAAATAAGTAGGTATGGTATGCTTTTGGAAGTAATGTGGATAGGCAACATAACACAATTAAGGTATACTCTTTGGGGTGATAGAAACTTTCCTTTTGATAATATTATCGTATGATGATTGCACTGCTTCAGCTAGCGAACAGTAAAAGTACATATGACAACTTGGTAATAAAGTTCCTGATTGCTTATTACTTCATATCCAAATAAGTGTATAAGAACGATATGCAAGAAAAGTTTATAGGCAAATCAGATGAATAGTTCGGTTATCCTAAGCGGTAAGTACTAACACGCTGAGATGTGAGGGAGAGGAGCCTCAGGCTGCAGCTGCGGCACAAGTGTGTTTGAGCGCGAAGTCCGTTCAGTGAAGGAGGCGGTGCTGAGGCGGAGCGAACAAGTGACAGCGTTAGCTGTCAGAATTCAGAATCACAGGAACAACCAGAAGGAGGAGGCTTGGGAGAATCCCAATCGGTAAGGAGAATCTCAATTACAAGCAATGAAGGGAAGAACAAAAGCTCCTTATAAAGGGAGCTAGGCAACCAATTAAAGGTACAGTGCAATAGAGGGTCAATATATGACAGGTCCCCCACCAAAGGAAAACCTCCATGTTTTCAGAAAGAGGGTCTATCCGGATGCCGTCTATGGAAAAGTTTCACCAACTGGGGAGCAGAGACCTGCGAGGCAGATTCCCAAGAGTCTTCATCTGGTGAATAACCAGACCAGCGAATAAGATACTGTAAGTCCCCACGGTACACTCTAGAGTCAATTATGTCAGAGACCTCATAATCCACCTCCGATGATGGAATATCAGGGGGTACAGTCAAAGGGACTGGTTGTGACCGAACAGGTGTGTACGGTTTCAACAGTGAGACGTGAAATGAAGGATGTATCCAGAACTTCTCAGGTAACTGCAGGACTACTGCGTTGGGGTTAATAATTTTAGTGATCGGAAATGGACCAACATATAACTGGTTAAACTTTGCTTTAGTAGCTGGAATCTTCAGATGACGGGTGGATAACCAAACTGAATCTCCAACTTTATAGTCAGGTGCTGGTCGCCGTCGAAGGTTGTAATAATGTTGGTGTTGGGTTTGTGCCCTTTGGATATTTTCTTTTAGGAGGTTAAAAGATTGTTCTATAGAGTTTACCAAGTCATTAACAACAGGACATGGCACATGAATGTTATGATGAAATTCATATTCTGGATCAAATCCGTAGTTTGCGAAGAACGGAGTCATCTGAGTGGAAGTGTTCTTAGTATTGTTATAGGCAAATTCAGCAGTTGCTAAAAAATCTGCCCACTTCTCTTGTTGTTGAGAACAATGAATTCTCAAGTATTGTTCCAATGACTGATTGGTACGTTCACACTGACCATTGGTTTGTGGATGATAAGATGTGGTTAATTTCCTTGTGATATTCAACCTTTGACATAATGAATGCCAGAACTTCGAGGTAAATTGACTTCCACGATCAGTTAAAACACTAGTTGGAAGACCATGTAATCTGACTATGTGGTTCTAAAACAGATCAGCTGTTTGTGAGGCAGTAGGTAACGCTTGTATAGGTAGGAAATGTGCCATTTTAGTAAAAAGGTCAATTACCACTAATATTGTGGTGTAATTTTTTGAAGTTGGTAATTCTACAATGAAGTCCATTGCGACTTCCTTCCATGGCCGTTCTGGGATGGGTAGAGACATTAAATACCCATACGGCTTTTTATGTTCCTTTTTATGTTGAACACAAGTTGTACAGGTATGAACATATTCCTCAACTGATTTCCACATTTTGGGCCACCAGTATTTCCTTTTTAACAAATGATAGGTGTTTTGAACACCTGGATGACCATTTAGAATCGAGTCATGGTTTTGTTGTAATATACTTCCTTGTAAAGAAGGGGGTATATACAATAAGTTCCCGAAATAGTACAACCCATCTGAACATTTCGTAAGGTTGAATTTTTCTGGGCTACAGTCTCCACCCTGTGAATATTCTTTCTCTTGTTCTAAACTCAAAGTACAAGATATGAAATGTCCAATTGGTAGTACAGTACTGGGTAGAGATTTTTTATTATCTGGCAATTTCTGTCTAGATAGTGCGTCTGCTTTTCCATTTCTTGAGCCAGGTCTGTATTGAATATGGAAATTAAACCTGGAGAAAAACAGACTCCGTCTGAGCTGTCTAGAGGATAAAGTCTGATTGGTTTGTAGATATTCTAACTTTTTATGGTCAGTGAAAACTAAAATTGGTGTCTCAGTCCCTTCCAGTAAGTGTCTCCAATTTTCAAAAGCAGATTTTATGGATAGGAGCTCTTTTTCTCCAATAGGATAATTAATTTCTGCTGGAGACAAAGATCTTGAAAAATATGCCACAGGGTGCATAGGTTCCGACAGACTCTTCCTTTGAGACAGAATGGCACCTAAAGCACACTCAGACGCATCCACCTCAAGTACAAACTGCTTAGTGGGGTCTGGGAATTGGAGGATGGGTGCTGTAGTAAAACTACGTTTAAGAGTTTCGAATGCTTGTTGTGCTTCTGTACTCCAAATGAAAGGTACATGTTTTCCTGTGAGTCTTGTCAATGGTTTGACAATATGTGAGAAATTATTAATACATTTTCGGTAAAAAATTCAAAAATCCTAAAAAACTTTGTAATTCCTTTACTGTAGTTGGTCTTGGCCAACCTGTTATAGCTGATATTTTAGTATCTTCCATGTTGATACCTTCAGCTGTTATTTTATAACCTAGAAAAGAGATATCTTGTGTGTGGAAGATACATTTTTCAGGTTTAGCAAAGAGTTGATTCTCTCTGAGTCTTGATAAAACTGTTGTAACATGTTTGATATGCTGTTCTAAGGACTCAGAATAAATTAAAATATCATCCAAGTAAATTATAACACAGACATCCAATAAATCTCTAAATAATTCATTTATAAAATACTGGAATGTCGCGGGGGCATTACAGAGCCCGAATGGCATCACAGTATATTCTTACAATCCGTACCTAGTACGGAATGCTGTAAGCCATTTGTCTCCCTTCCTTATTCGAATTAAATTATAGGCACCCCTTAAATCCAACTTGGTAAAGATTGTTGCATTACCCAACCGTTCAATTAATTCTGTAATTAAAGGTAGGGGGTACCGATTTTTTACTGTGACCTTGTTTAATTGCCTGTAATCAATGATTGGCCTGAGAGTACCATCTTTGTTACATACAAAAAACATTCCAGCTGCTGCTGGAGAGGTGGATGGTCTAATGAACCCCTTTTTTAAATTTTCATCTAGATATTGTTTAAGATATGTGAGTTCGGGTTGGGAGAGGGGGTAAATATGACCATGAGGAATTGGGTAACCAGGTAACAATTCGATAGGACAATCGAAAGCCCTATGAGGGGGCAAAGACTCTGCTTCCTTTTTGTCAAAGACATCTTGAAATGAGGAATATTCTTTAGGTATGGGGTCAGATGTGTTGTCAGTATCTGGTTGTATAATGCAGATTTTAGACAGACAGCTATTTCTGCAATTTACGGAGGAAAATTGAATTTTATTTGTGGACCAATCTATAATTGGTTGATGTCGATGTAACCATTTTAACCCCCAAATTATTGGAAATAGAGGAGAAGGTGTTATGTCAAAAGTTATATTCTCTATATGTCCTTCTTGTGTACTCATAACTAACATCTGTGTTTGATGTGTGATTGAACCATTTACAGCCTGGCTACCATCATAAACTCTTAAAACATAAGGATGATTAATGTCTTTTATTGGTATTTCATGTTTACACACCACATGATAATCAATGAGTGCCTTCAAGGTAATCTCTTTTGAACCCCACTGTAAAGAAATAGGTAAGAGACAGTAAGTTGAATTACCACTACTCATATTAAAAGATCTTGGTATCTTATGTTTCTCACCTTTCTTTGTTTTCAAAAGGTTAGGACATTCCTTGACCTCATGTTCTTTGGCAGCACAATAAAGACAAAGATTGTTGTCCCTTCTTCTCCTTTTCTCTTCCATGGATAGAGGGCCCCTAATCACACCTATTTCCATAGGTTCATCAGGAGTTTTATACTGTTGAGAACTAGTAGGATTAACTATTCTCTTTGTTACTGATTCCTGATTAAACCTTTCTCTCTTTCTTTCCCTCAACCTTCTATCTATGTTAATAGATAACGACATTAAAGTATCTAAGGTATCTGGAATATCAACTCATGAAAGTTCATCTTTCAATGCATCTGACAACCCAAGTCTAAATTGATTCCGCAATGAGATCCTCCACGGGCCTTTTCCCTTGTCTAAGGGCTCTCATAGCATTTTCTGATGTTATCTGTTTGCAAGGGTCATCATAGAGAAGGGCCATAGCTTGGAAGAAATCCTCCAAACTGTCCAAGATAGGGTCATTTTGCTCGAAATAAGAGTTAGCCCATGTTCTAGGTTCTCCTCTTAGATAAGATATTACTGTTAAAACTCTCTGTTTGTCTGTGGTATAAGTTTTAGGTCTCAGGGTAAAGAGTAAATAGCAAGAGTTTTTGAAGTCACGAAATTGACTTCTATCACCAAAACATTTCTCTGGTGGTGATACATTTGGCTCATTAGTAGAATCCACAGTTAACTGTTTTGGAGTTACTGTGTCTTTAAGAATATCTTTTAAAGTCTGGTTCTCTAATTGGAGTTGCCTTAACCCTTGTGAGAGCTGATCAACCCTCTGGGATAAATTATAGACGTGTGAAGGTAATTCTGCTTGATCCATCTTTTTTGGGCTTGTAATTCTGTCACAGATCAATCAGAATCTGCTTAATAAAAGGACCAAATGTGCAGATTAATAATTTATACATTTCATACTACTTCAGAAAATTAAGTTAATTGTTCCTGAATGAATCATTGAACTAAAATTCTGTTTAGTGATATGATTCACCTAGGATTTAATTTACCACCTTGTAGTTGTATGTTGTTTATCTTTAACAAACACAGAACTACTGTGTGGTATTCTAATATATCTTAATAAATATACTAGCAAGGTAAATAAGTAGGTATGGTATGCTTTTGGAAGTAATGTGGATAGGCAACATAACACAATTAAGGTATACTCTTTGGGGTGATAGAAACTTTCCTTTTGATAATATTATCGTATGATGATTGCACTGCTTCAGCTAGCGAACAGTAAAAGTACATATGACAACTTGGTAATAAAGTTCCTGATTGAATATTACTTCATATCCAAATAAGTGTATAAGAACGATATGCAAGAAAAGTTTATAGGCAAATCAGATGAATAGTTCGGTTATCCGAAGCGGTAAGTACTTACACGCTGAGATGTGAGGGAGAGGAGCCTCAGGCTGCAGCTGCGGCACAAGTGTGTTTGAGCGCGAAGTCCGTTCAGTGAAGGAGGCGGTGCTGAGGCGGAGCGAACAAGTGACAGCGTTAGCTGTCAGAATTCAGAATCACAGGAACAACCAGAAGGAGGAGGCTTGGGAGAATCCCAATCGGTAAGGAGAATCTCAATTACAAGCAATGAAGGGAAGAACAAAAGCTCCTTATAAAGGGAGCTAGGCAACCAATTAAAGGTACAGTGCAAGAGAGGGTCAATATATGACACTAATAATGTGGGCGTCTTTTTTGGCGCTAAAAAAATATGGGCGTCATTATTGTCTCCACATTATTTAAGTCTCATTGTTTATTTGCTTCTGGTTGCTAGAAGCTTGTTCATTGGCATTTTTTCCCATTCCTGAAACTGTCATTTTAGGAATTTGATAGATTTTGCTTTATATGTTGTTTTTTCTATTACATATTGCAAGATGTCTCAGATTGACCCTGGATCAGAAGCTACTTCTGGAAAAACGCTTGACTGAGTTCAGTCCTACCAAAGCTAAGTTCATTTCTTTTAAATGTTATGAATGTTTATCTTTAGCTATGGTTTGTAATAGGTTATCATGATAAACTTTTACATGCAGAATCCATTAGTATTTATGCTTTATATATTGCCATTCTTTTTACATCTTATGTACAAGAAATATTTAGAAGATTTTTAAGAAATATTTTTCTGATTCTATTTTAAAGGCTTTGTCTGACTTTGTGCCTTCTAATAAAATGTTTAGGTCTTTTTCAACTTCTTTTTTAATTATTGAAGTTTCAAATGACCAACAACATACTGATTTATCCTTCTCTGATGATGTTTTTTCTCATTCAGAATTTTCTTCATCAGATATTGACACTAACAAATCTACTTTTTTATTAAAGTACATTTGTTCTTTGTTGAAAAGGTGTTGATTATTTTACATTAAGGTAACTAGTTCTTTTTCAAGACTAGCTAACACTATTTCTACTTATTTATTCTTCTGTGTTTTCAGAGTTTTTTTTTTGTTTTTCCAATTCCTTATACTAGGGAATGGAATAGGCTGAGAATTTTCTTTTATTCCTTCTTCAAAGGTTTTAAACTATACTCTTTGCCGGCAGTTTAATTCAATTTGGAGGGTTCTCCAATTTATTGGGGCTATCTCTACTCCTACTAATTATGCTATTGTTTCTATAGCAAAATAGTATTTATTTTCCTTTAGATGGTTGTATCTTATTTATGGAAAATTATTTAGTTTCAGGTACTTTTCTTGGACCTATGATTTATTTGGATGTTGCAATTGCTTCATTTTTTCTGTTTACTTTAAGTTCAAGTATCAGATTATGATTTATTTTAGCATTGTTAAAGGGACAAAATTTACTAGACTAGGTGCTGTTGCATTTGTCTTGTTGTTTTGCATTTATTGATTATGCAAGTCCACTGTCTTGTCTGGTCCTTTAACTGGACTATCATGCTAATAATTTCATTTGTGTCTTCATTTTATTGAATATTTTCGCAAATGAGGTTTAATCTATGTCTCTAGCTGTTTGAGCTAGAAGAATTTTGTGATTTCTAAAAATCCATATTTCTTTTGTTCTAAGATAATCAATTATTTGTTTTATAATTGGATTCAATTCTTAACTGTTACTCTGGGCTTCAAGATTGAGTTCTAAGACTAAAACTTTAAGCTTATACTAGTTTGGTTGTTCTTATTATGGAATGAATTCCTGAATTCTTTCCCAAGTAACATGTTTTTAATTGGAAATTTTTTCCGTTCAAAATCAGCTCCCTTAAATTGCGATGTATGTGCCGTATTCCAGCTTGGCTGGCAAGGGGCAGGTTAAGACTTTTTTGAAATTTATTTGGTTCTATTCGGTCCAAATTTCTTTGATTTTATTCCAGTAAGGCTAACACTTTCTTTAAGTGTGTTTCGGTCCTATTTATTTTGGATACTGTTGAAGCATGGCTGGTCACCCGTGGGGTTCAAGCACTTCTCAGACCTGGAATCTTCTGGGGTATTTCTTCCAGTTCCGTTTTTAGGAACTGGGTTTTGGAGTTTTTATTCAAACTATTCTGCCTTTTCTTGGTCAGTGATAGCATTATTTGTTTTCTTTAGATACAATAAATGCATATTTTTTCTGTATTCTTTCAGATTATTTTCTGAGGATGCGGAATCTCATATGATTCACTTTGTTCTTCAGGACATAGTTAGAGGATCTTTTTTTCAAAAGCTCTTGATTCCTCTCACAAGGGTCACCTTTTTTTGGGTTTCCAGATAGTTTGTGTCACTGTCTTTGTCTCTATCAGACAAGGGACAATTTTATTGGGTTCCGTCTGTCGGTACCTTTAGTCTCTTATTTCCTTCAGTTGCTATATATGCATAGAAGTTTTAGGTCTTATGGCCACAGCATTGGATTCAATTCCCTTTGCTCATTTTCAATAGAAAGAACCTTTCCAGTCTTTTATGCTGAATTATGGTGCAGGGATTCTAGGATTTCTCATTTTAAATCTTCAAATCCTAATATTTATCTCTCTTGATTTGGTGGTTAAGATCACCATCATTTATCTACAGGTCTCTTTGTTTCTTTCAACCTGGACCATGATCTCTACAGATGTGAGTCTTTTTGGTTGGGAGGCTGTCTGAGGATCTCTGTCAGCACAAGGGGTTTGGAAATCTCAGGAGGCGAGATTACCAATTGATATTTTAAAACTCCATGTTTTCTCAGAATTTTTCAGTTAGTTTCTTTTTGAGGAAGAGACGTTTATTGTTTTTCAGACAATATCACAACTATGGTGTATGTCAATCATCAGGGTAGGACTATCAGTCCTTAGGCTGTGACAGAAGTGTCTCGGATATTAGCTTAGGCTAAATCCAGCTCCTATCTAAATTCTGTGTTTTTTTTTCCCAGGTATAGATATTTGGGAAGCTGATTATCTCTGCTAATCAAGCTTTACATCCGGGAGAATGGTCTCTCATACCTAGATATGTTTTTCAATTTTTCAGATGTGAGCATTTCTAGAAATAGATCTGTTGGCATCTCATCTGAATAAAGAACTTCCCAGGGGCCTATTCAGGTCCGGGGATCCTCAGGCGGAAGTAGTGTATGCATTGACATTTCTTTGGAAATTATCTTTTTGCCTATTTCTTTCCGCCTCTAGTTCTTCTTCCAAAGTGATTTCCAAAATTCTTATGGAGTATTTGTTTGTTATGCTGGTGGCTCCAGCATGGCCTCTCAGGTTTTGGTATGCGGATTTCATTCGGATGGCCAGTTGCCAACCTTGAACACTTCCGTTTAAACCAGACCTTCTTTCTCAAGGCCCATTTTTTCCATCAGGATCTCAAATCATTAAATTTGAAGGGATGGAGATTGAACGCTTGGTTTCAGGCTCGTAAATCTGTCTCTAGAAAGATTTATTATTGAGTCTGGAAGACCTACTTTTCTTGGCATTCTTTTAAAATTCATAGAATTTTATTATTTTTTTCAGGTTGGTTTGGATATGGTTTTGTCTGCAGTTCTTGTTAGGACAAATCTCTACTCTTTTTTTACAGAAAGATTGCTAATCATCCTGATATTCATTGTTTTGTTCAGGCTTTGGTCCGTATCAAGCCTGTCATTAATTCAATCTCTCCTCTTTGGAGTCTCAATTTGATGCTGAGGGCTTTACAGGCTCCTCCGTTTTGAAACTATGCATTTTCTGAACATTAAATTACTTTCTTTGAAAAGTATTGTTCCTTTTGGTTATTTCTTCTGCTAGAAGAATTTTTGAGTTATCTGCTCTTTTTTGTGAATATCTTTTTCTGATTTTTCATCAGGATAAGGCAGTGTTACCTCCTGATATTCATCATTTTTTTCAGGTTTTGTTTCGTATCAAACCTGTCATTAAGCCAATTTCTCCTCCTTGGAGTCTTATTTGGGTTCTGAAGGTTTTTCAGGCTCTTCTATTTGAGCATATGCTTGCTCTGGACATTAATTACTTTCATGGAAAGTATTGTTCTTTTTGGACATCTCTTCAGCTAGAACAGCTTTTGAATTATCTGTTCTTTCTTGTGAATCTCTTTTTTCTGATTTTTTTCATCAGGAAAAGGTGGTTTTTGCTGTCCTCATTTCAATTCTTACCTAAAGTTGTAAATTCTAACAAACATTATTCTTTTCCTAAGACTTCTTTGGTGAGATTCTTACTTTCTATGTTGAAGCTATTCAGATTTCAGATAGACTTCTAGTCTATTTTTTTTTATCTTTTCTGGTTTTAGGAAGGTCAAAAAGCTTCTGCCATTTATTTGGCATCTTGCTTAAACTTTTGATTCATCATGCTTATTTGGAGTCGGGTGGATTCCCGCCTCGGATGATTACCGCTCATTCTACTAGGTAAGTTTCTACTTCCTGGGCTTTTTAAAGAATGAAGCTTCTGTTGATCAGATTTGCAAAGCAATGACTTGGTCTTCTTTGCATACTTTTACTATGTTCTACCATTTTGTTGTTTTCTCTTCTTTAGAAGCAGTTTTGGTAGAATTGTACTTCAGGCAGCTGTCTCAGTTTGATTCTTCTGCTTATAATTTCAGTTTTTTTCATTATAAAACTTGGCTGTCTTTATTTTTATCCCTCCCTCTCTAGTGACTCTTGCGTGGAAGTTCCACATCTTGGGTATTTATTATCCCATACGTCACTAGCTCATGGACTCTTGCTAATTACATGAAAGAAAACATAATTTATGTAAGAACTTACCTGATAAATTCATTTCTTTCATATTAGCAAGAGTCCATGAGGCCCACCCTTTTTTGTGGTGGTTATGATTTTTTTGTATAAAGCACAATTATTCCAATTCCTTATTTTTTTTATGCTTTCGCTCCTTTCTTATCACCCCACTTCTTGGCTATTCGTTAAACTGAATTGTGGGTGTGGTGAGGGGTGTATTTATAGGCATTTTAAGGTTTGGGAAACTTTGCCCCTCCTGGTAGGAATGTATATCCCATATGTCACTAGCTCATGGACTCTTGCTAATATGAAAGAAATGAATTTATCAGGTAAGTTCTTACATAAATTATGTTTTTTCTCTTACATTTGCAAGATGTCTCAATCTGATCCTGTCTCAGAAACCACTGTTGGAACCCTGCTGCCTGATAACAGTTCTCCCAAAGCTAAGTGCATTTGTTGTAAATTTGTGGAGATTATATCTCCAGCTGTGGTATGTAATAGTTGTCATGATAAGCTTTTACATGCAGAGAATGTGTCCATCAGTAATAGTACAATGCCTGTTGTTCCTTCAACATCTAATGTACATGATATCCCTGTGAATATAAAAGATTTTCTTGCTGATGTGATTCAGAAGGCTTTGTCTGCTATTCCACCTTCTAATAAATGTAAAAGGTCTTTTAAAATGTCTCATAAGGTTGATGAAATTTCAAATGACCAACAACATACTGAATTATCCGATGTTGACACAGACAGGTCTTCTTATCTCTTTACGATGGAGTATATTCGTTCCTTGTTAAAAGAGGTGTTGATTACTTTGGATATTGAGGAAACTAGTGCTCTTGATACTAAAGCTAGTAATGTTTAAATTCTGTTTATAAACCTCCTGTGGTTACTCCAGAACTTTTTCCAGTTCCTGATGCTATTTCTGATATGATTTCAAAAGGAATGGAATAGGCCTGGTACTTCTTTTATTCCTTCTTCTAGGTTTAAAAAGTTGTATCCTTTGCCAGCAGTTAGATTGGAGTTTTGGGAAAAAATCTACTGTTTCTACTCTTGCCAAACGTACTACTATTCCTATGGAAGATAGTACTTCTTTTAAGGATCCTTTAGATAGGAAACTTGAATCTTATCTAAGTAAAGCTTATTTATTTTCTGACTATATTCTTAATCAACTTTTTGGTTGGAAAGCTTAGCGCAACAGGGAACAGATTCTGATTTGTCTAGCATTGTTCACTTGCTTCAACATGCTAATCATTTTATCTGTGATGCTATTATTGATATCATCAATATTGATGTTAAATCTATGTCTTTAGCTATTTAAGCTAGAAGAGCTTTGTGACTCAGATATTGGAATGTTGACATGGTATCTAAGTCCAAGGTAACAATTTATTTGGTTTTCAGTTGGATTAAATTATTTCAACTGTCACTGGGGAGAAGGGAGTTTTTTACCTCAGGATAAAAGCTCTAAGGGTAAATCTAAAACTTCTAATTGTTTTCTTTCTTTTCGACAGAATAAGGAACAGAAAGCCAATCCTTCCCCCAAAGAATCTGGTTCCAATTGGAAACCTTCTTCAAGTTGGAATAAATCCAAGCCTTTTAAGAAACCAAAGCCAGCCCCCAAGTCCGCATGAAGGTGCGGCCCTCATTCCAGCCCAGCTGGTGGGGGGCAGATTAAATTTTTTTCCAAAACATTTGGCCAGATTCTGTCCAAAATCAATGGATTCAGAGTATTGTCTCTCAAGGGTTTTGAATAGGTTTCAGAGTAAGACCTCCTGTGAGAAGATTTTTTCTCTCACACGTTCCAGAAAATCTAGTGAAGGCTCAGGCTTTTCTGAAGTGTGTTTCAGATCTAGAGCTCTCAGGGGTAATCATACCAGTTCCGTTTCAGGACAGGGGTTTTATTCAAATCTATTCATTGTCCCAAAAAAAAGTAAATTCATTCAGGCCAGTTCTGGATCTGAAAATTTTTAATCGTTTTGTAAGAGTGCCAACTTTCAAAATGGAGACTATAAGGACTATTCAGCCTTTTGTTCAGCAAGGTCATTATATGTCCACGATAGACTTACAGGATGCATAGCTTCATATTCCGATTCATCCAGACCACTATTGGTTTCTGAGATTCTCTTTTCTAGACAAGCATTACCAATTTGTCACTCTTCCATTTGGCCTAGGGACAGCTCCAAGATTTTTTTCGAAGGTTCTCAGTGCCCTACGGTCTGTAATCAGAGAACAGGGTATTGCGGTGTTTCCTTATTTGGATGATATCTTGGTACTAGCTTAGTCTTTACATTCTGCCGAATCTCACACAAATCAACTAGTATTGTTTCTTCAAAGACATGGTTGGAGGATCAATTTACCAAAAAGTTCCTTGATTCCTCAGACAAGGGTTACCTTTTTAGGTTTCCACATTCAGTGTCCATGACTCTGTCTCTAACAGACAAGAGACGAATAAAATTTGGTTTCAGCTTGTCGAAACCTTCAGTCTCAATCATTCCCTTCAGTTGCTATGTGCATGGAAGTTTTAGGTCTCATGACTGCAGCATCGGACGCGATCCCCTGTGCTCGTTTTCAGATGAGACCTCTTCAGCTTTGTATGCTGAATCAGTGGTGCAGGTATTATACAAAGATATCACAATTAATATCCTTAAATCCCAATGTTCGACTCTCTCTAACTTGGTGGTTAGATCACCATCCTATAGCTCAAGGGGCCTCTTTTGTTCTTCCAACTCGGACTCTAATCACAACATATGCAAGTCTTTCAGGTTGGGGAGCTGTCTGGGGATCTCTGACAGCACAAGGGGTTTGGAAATCTCAAGAGGCGAGGTTACCAATCAATATTTTAGAACTCTGTGCTATTTTCAGGGCTCTTCAGGTTTGGCCTCTATTGAAGAGAGAACCATTCATTTGTTTTCAGACAGACAATATCACAACTGTGGCATATGTCAATCTTCAGGGTGGGACTCTCAGTCCCCTAGCTATGAAAGAAGTATCTTGGATACTTTCTTGGGCGGAATCCAGCTCTTGTCTAATTTCTGCGGTACATATCCCAGGTGTAGACAATTGGGAAGCGGATTATCTCAGCCGTCAGACTTTTCATCCGGGGGAGTGGTCTCTCCATCCAGATGTGTTTTCTTTTACAAAGATATGACAAGTCCACGGATTTCATCCTTACTTGTGGGATATTAACCTCCTGCTAACAGGAAGTGGCAAAGAGCACCATAGCAGAGCTGTATATATAGCCCCTCCCCTTCCCCTCCACCTTCAGTCATTCTCTTTGCCTGTGTTATACTAGGAAGACATGGTAAAGTGAGGTGTTAGTTTTAGTTTCTTCAATCAAGAAGTTTTTTTATTTTAAAGTAAGTGTGCCTAGGGATGATTCTCAGTCTGAAGAGAATCAGAATATGCCATCCAATTCTCCCCAAGTGTCACAACCTTTTATGCCCACACAAGCGACGCCTAGTACTTCTAGTGTGTCTAATTCCTTTACTCTGCAGGAGATGGCTGCAGTTATGTTAACTACCCTTACAGAGGTATTGTCTAAATTACCAGTGTTGCAGGGTAAATGCAGTAGGTCAAGTATTAATGTAAATACTGAATCCTCTGATGCTTTATTAGCTATTTCCGATGTTCCCTCACAGTGCTCTGAGTTGGGGATTAGGGAATTACTGTCTGAGGGTGAAATTTCTGATTCAGGGAATGTTTTGCCTCAGACAGATTCGGATGCTATGTCATTTAAATTTAAGCTTGAACACCTCTGCCTGTTGCTTAGGGAGGTTTTAGCGACTCAGGATGATTGTGATCCTATTGTGTGATCCTATTGTGATTCCTCCAGAGAAATTGTGTAACATGGATAAATATTTGGAAGTTCCTACTTACACTGATGTTTTTCCGGTTCCTAAGAGAATCTCGGAAATTATTAGTAAGGAATGGGATAGACCAGGTATACCGTTTTTCTCCCTCTCCTAATTTTAAGAAAATGTTTCCTATATCGGATACCATTCGGGACTCATGGCAAGCGGTCCCTAAGGTAGAGGGAGCTATATCTTCCCTAGCTAAGCATACTACTATACCCATTGAAAAAGTACAAGAAGACAGAGGGGCGCCTCATGTGTGGTATAATCAGATGCTATGATACAAAACAAACAGAATGGAGCCAAATGAGTACTCACATACTATTGAAGCACACCTAGAACCGTTTCATCAGGCATTTAAAATAAAATGTAGCTATTTATTAAAAACAAAGATAAAAAAACAACACAGCAGTTGTTTATGATGAGTGGATAAGAGGGTTCACAGTGGCACCCCTCAAATACAACGCGTTTCTCGGTTAGAACCGTTTCATCAGGCATATATGCCTGATGAAACGGTTCTAACCGAGAAACGCGTTGCATTTGAGAGGTGCCACTGTGAACCCTCTTATCCACTCATCATAAACAACTGCTGTTTTGTTTTTTATCTTTGTTTTTAATAAATAGCTACATTTTATTTTAAATGCACTCTGAGTGGAGTTCTTTTCCTACCTTCTGCCTTTGCTGATTGCTCACTGGGACCTACACCCCTGCACAACCAAGAATCTACATCTAGGGTGAGCTGCTACACCTGTCATAAAGTTACAGCCTGCCTCTACCAGCACATAAGTGTGCTACAGGAGTATGTGAGTACCCATCTGTATCATCTAAGAGATATTGCCGGTTATACCTTTAATGGTCTGCACATGTAGTGCTTTCTCTTTTTTTGCTTTTCAATCTCTCACCAGCTACACAGTTTTGCCTGGAGGGTGAGCTGTCACACCTATCTGAAATTGCAGCTTGTTTCTACCAGCACATAGGTGTGCTTCAATAGTATGTGAGTACTCATTTGGCTCCATTCTGTTTGTTTTGTATCATACCATCTGATTATACCACACATGAGGCGCCCCTCTGTCTTCTTGTACTTTTTCAGCCATACCCGGACCAGTCGGTGAGGAGGAGGCAGCCCACATATGAACATTGTATATCCTATTTTCTCCGGTCATCCGGTCATACATTTCAAAGAAATACTTTGATCTCTGTGTTATCCTTTATTCAAGGATTCAAAGGTTTTTTATTTCATATATATATTTTTCATTTTTATTTTGTTTGGTCCTTATGATATATGAATTGTTCTGCATTATCTACGCATAGTGATTCATTTTTGCACTGAGTTACCCCTGCACCTTTAGCGCCCCCTCTATTTGGTTGTTACTATACCCATTGAGGGTAGTTGTGCTTTCAAGGATCCTATGGATAAGAAATTAGAGGGTCTACTAAAGAAATTATTTGTTAATCAGGGATTTCTTTTACAACCTACGGCTTGCATTGTTCCAGTAACTACTGCAGCAGCTTGAGGCTCTAGAAGAGTCTCTTAAGGTTAAGACTCCATTAGATGACATTCTAGATAGAATTAAGACTCTTAAGCTAGCTAATTCTTCTATTACTGATGCCACTTTTCAAATTGCTAAATTAGTGGCAAAAAATGCAGGATTTGCTATTTTAGCACGTAGAGCATTGTGGCTCAAATCTTGGTCTGCTGATGTGTCATCAAAACATAAGCTTTTAGCTATTCTCTTTAAAGGTAAGACCCTTTTTGGGCCAGAATTGAAGGAGATCATTTCTGATATTACAGGAGGTAAGGGCCATGCCCTACCTCAGGATAGGTCGGTTAAAATGAGGGGTAAACAAAATAATTTTCGTTCCTTTCGGAACTTTAAAGGAGGACCCCCCTCTTCTTCTTCTTCCACAAAGCAGCATGAAGGGGTGGTCCCCGATCCGGGACCGGATCTAGTAGGGGGCAGACTTTCTTTCTTTGCTCAGGCTTGGGCAAGTGATGTTCAGGATTCCTGGGCACTAGAAATAGTGACCCACGGTTATCAATTGGAATTCAAGGATTTTCTCCCAAGAGGGAGATTTCATCTTTCAAAATTATCTGCAAACCAGATAAAGAGAGAGGCATTCTTACGCTGTGTAAAATACCTTTTTACTATGGGAGTAATCTGTCCTGTTCCAAAATTGAAACAGGGACAGGGGTTTTACTCAAACCTATATGTGGTCCCCAAAAAAGAGGAAACGTTCAGACGCATTTTTGACCTCAAGTGTCTAAACAAATTTCTAAGAGTTCCATCATTCAAGATGGAGACAATTCGAACGATTTTGCCAATGATCCAGGAGGGTCAATATATGACTACCGTGGATTTGAAGGATGCTTACCTTCATATTTCAATCCACAAAGATCATCATCGGTTTCTAAGGTTTGCCTTCTTGGACAAACATTATCAGTTCGTGGCTCTTCCTTTCGGGTTGGCCACAGCACCCAGAATCTTCACAAAGGTTCTAGGGTCTCTTTTGTCTTTTCTGAGAACTCACGGCTGGAAGGTGAACATAGAGAAGAGTTCACTTGTTCCACAGACAAGGATTCCTTTTCTGGGATCTCTGATAGACTCGGTAGCCATGAAAGTATTTCTGACGGAGGTCAGAAAATCAAAGATTTTCAATACTTGCCGAGCACTTCCTCGGCCATCAGTGGCTCAGTGTATGGAGGTAATCGGATTAATGGTAGCGGCAATGGACATCGTTCCGTTTGCTCGCTTTCATCTCAGACCACTGCAACTGTGCATGCTCGGTCAGTGGAATGGGGATTATGCGTATTTATCTCCAAAGATAATTCTGGATCAAGAGACCAGAAACTCTCTTCTTTGGTGGTTGTCGCCAGATCATCTGTCCCAGGGAACTTGTTTCCGCAGACCCTCATGGGTGATAGTGACAACAGATGCCAGCCTTCTGGGCTGGGGTGCAGTTTGGAACTCCCTGAAGGCTTAGGGTGTTTGGACTCAGGTGGAGTCTCTACTTCCAATCAATATTCTGGAACTGAGAGCAATATTCAATGCGCTTCAGGCATGGCCTCAGTTGGCTTCGGCCAAATTCATCAGATTCCAGTCGGACAACATAACGACACTGGCATATGTCAATCATCAGGGGGGAACAAGGAGTTCCTTAGCGATGATAGAAGTATCCAAGATAATCAGTTGGGCAGAGGCCCACTCTTGTCATCTGTCAGCGATCTACATCCCAGGGGTAGAGAACTGGGAAGCAGATTTTCTAAGTCGACAGACTTTTCATCCGGGGGAGCGGGAACTTCACCCGGAGGTATTTGCCTCATTGATTCTCAGATGGGGCAGACCGAAATTGGTTTTGATGGCATCTCGTCAGAATGCCAAGCTTCCAAGATATGGATCCCGGTCAAGGGATCCTCAGGCCGAACTGATAGATGCCTTGGTAGTACCTTGGTTGTTCAGCCTAGCTTATGTGTTTCCGCCGTTTCCTCTCCTCCCACGCGTGATTGCTTGAATCAAACAGGAGAGAGCTTCAGTGATCCTGATAGCGCCTGCGTGGCCACGCAGGACTTGGTATGCGGATCTAGTATACATGTCCTCTCTGCCACCGTGGAAACTTCCGTTGAGACAGGACCTTCTCATTCAAGGTCCTTTCCAACATCCAAATCTAATTTCTCTGCAACTAACTGCGTGGAGATTGAACGCTTGATTTTGTCTTTTCTCCAAGAAGGATTGGAGAAAGGGTTATCAGCAAGTTCCTTAAAGGGACAAATTTCAGCTTTGTCAATTCTGTTTCACAAACGTTTGGCAAATGTATCAGATGTTCAGTCTTTTTGTCAGGCTCTATCTAGAATTAAGACTGTATTTAGGCCTATTACTCCTCCCTGGAGTTTGAATTTAGTTCTTTGAGTTCTGCAAGGGGTTCCGTTTGAACCTATACATTCCATAAATATTAAACTATTATCTTGGAATGTTCTGTTTTTGGTTGCTATTTCTTCTGCTCGAAGAGTTTCTGAGCTTTCAGCATTACAGAGTGATTCGCCTTATCTCATATTTCATTCTGATAAGGTAGTTTTTACGTACCAAACCTGGGTTCCTTCCTAAGGTTGTTTTGAATAAGAATATTAATCAGAAAATTGTTGTTCCTTCCTTGTGTCCTAATCCTTCTTCTAAGAAGGAGCGTCTGTTACATAACTTGGACGTGGTCCGTGCCTTAAAGTTTTACTTACAGGCAACTAAGGATTTCCGTCAATCATCTTCATTATTCATTGTTTGTTCTGGAAAGAGTAGGGGTCAGAAAGCTAAGGTTACCTCTTTCTTTTTGGCTGAGAAGTATCATCATCCGCCTGGCATATGAGACTGCTGGACAGCAGCCTCCTGAAAGGATTACGGCTCATTCTTCTAGGGCTGTGGCTTCCACATGGGCTTTTAAAAACAATGCATCTGTGGAACAGATTTGTAAGGCTGCAAGGTCGTCCCTTCACACTTTTTCCAAATTTTACAAGTTTGATACTTTTGCTTCTTCTGAGGCTATCTTTGGGAGAAAGGTTCTTCAAGCAGGGGTGCCTTCCATTTAGGTTCCTGTCTTGCCCCTCCCTTTCATCCGTGTCCTATTGCTTTGGTATTGGTTTCCCACAAGTAAGGATGAAATCCGTGGACTCGTCATATCTTTGTAAAAGAAAACTAAATTTATGCTTACCTGATAAATTACTTTATTTTACGATATGATGAGTCCACGGCCCACCCTGTTCTTTTAAGACAGTTTTTCTTTATATTTTTTGTAAACTTCAGTCACCTCTGCACCTTTTTAGCCTTTCCTTTTTCTCTTCCTATACCTTCAGCCGAATGACTGATGGTGGAGGGGAAGGGGAGGGGCTATATATACAGCTCTGCTGTGGTGCTCTTTGCCACTTCCTGTTAGCAGGAGGTTAATATCCCACAAGTAAGGATGAAATCCGTTGACTCGTCATATCGTAAAAGAAAGTAATTTATCAGGTAAGCATAAATTTAGTTTTTTTGAGATTGTTCATATGTGGGGTGTTCCAGATCTGATGGCTTCCCATCTAAACAAGAAACTTCCCAGGTACTTGTCCAGGTCCAGGGATCCTCGGATGGAGTCGGTGGATGCGTTAGCAGTTCCTTCGTTTTACCAACCTGCTTATATCTTCCCGCCTCTAGTTCTTCTTCCAAGAGTGATCTCCAAGATCATCATGGAGCAATCGTTTGTGTTTCTGGTTGCACCAGCATGGCCTCACAGGTTTTGGTATGCAGATCTTGTCCGGATGTCCAGTTGCCAACCTTGGCCACTTCCTCAAGGACCGTTTTTTCCATCAGGATCTCAAATTGTTAAATTTGAAGGTATGGAAATTGAACACTTAGTGCTAAGTCATAGAGGTTTCTCTGACTCAGTGATTGATATTATGTTACAGGCTCGTAAATCTGTTTCTAGGAAGATTTATTATCGAGTTTGGAAGACTTATATTTCATAGTGTTCTTCTCATTAATTCTCCTGGCATTCTTTAAGAATTCCTAGAATGTTACAGATTCTTCAGGATGGTTTGGTTAAAGGTTTGTCTGCATGTTCCTTGAAGGGACAAATCTCTGCTCTTTCTGTTTTATTTCACAGAAAGATTGCTAAGCTTCCTGATATTCACTGTTTTGTGCAGGCTTTGGTCCGTATCAAGCCTGTCATTAAATCAATCTCTCCTCCTTGGAGTCTTAATTTGGTTTTGAAGGCTTTACAGGCTCCTCCTTTTGAGCCTATGCATTCTTTGGATATTAAACAACTTTCTTGGAAAGTGTTGTTCTTTTGGCTATCTCTTCTGCTAGAAGAGTTTCCGTATTATCTGCTCTTTCTTGTCGGTCTCCTTTTCTGATTTTCCATCAGGATAAGGCAGTTTTGCTGACTTTATTTAAAGGGTCATAATACCCAAATGTTTAAACACTTGAAAGTGTTGCAGTATAGCTGTAAAAAGCTGACTAGAAAATATCTCCTGAACATCTCTATGTAAAAAAGAAAGATATTTTACCTCAAAAGTTCCTCAGTAGCCACCTCCCATTGTAAAGGATTTCTAAGCAGCATTTTAGTGTGTCTGTCCTGGGACAGCTGAAAGGATGAGCCTCGTGAACTCTCATATTATTTCACCAATCAGGTAAAGGAAGCTTACTATGAAATCTCATGAGAGTTAAGTCAAATCTCATGAGATCACAGTAAAAGTTTTTTTGGATGTGGATTTAATTTTTCAGCGTAAAATGGTTGTTTTTATTTTTATCCCTCCCTCTCTAATGACTCTTCTGTGGAGTACCACATCTTGGGTATAACTATCCCATGCATCACTAGCTCATGGACTCTTGCCAATTACATGAAATAAAACATAGTTTATGTAAGAACTTACCTGATAAGTTTCTTTCTTTCATATTGGCAAGAGTCCATGAGACCCACCCTTTTTATGGTGGTTATGTTTTTTTGTATAAAGCACAATTATATTTCCAGTTCCTTTTTTTGATGCTTTTTACTCCTTTTTTCTATCACCCCACTACTTGGCTATTCGTTAAACTGAATTGTGGGTGTGGTGAGGCGTGTATTTATAGGCATTTTGAGGTTTGGGAAACTTTGCCCCTCCTGGTAGGATTGTATATCCCATACGTCACTAGCTCATGGACTCTTGCTAATATGAAAGAAATTAATTTATCAGGTAAGTTCTTACATAAATTATGTTTTATTAGTGGCGGCGATGTCGGGAGCGGCAGATTAGGAGTTAATAACTTTAAAATAGTGTTTGCTATGCAGGAGTGCCTTGGTTTAGGGGTTAATAGGTACTTAATGGGTGTTAGTGTACTTTGTAACAGTTTAGTTGTGAGTTTTGTGTAACAGGTTTGTTGCATAAAACTCATAACTACTGGTCTCAGATTGTGAAATGGATTGTGACGGTATAGGCTGGAACGCAAGCTTTTTAGCTTCTCCGCAAAACTTGTAATGGCAGCACTATGGAAATTCCACACAAAAACCTCATGTTTTTGATTGCGGGACTGACGAGACTCGTAATGGCTGCGTTACTGTTTTAACGATGAAATGGCCATTTTTCAGCGTTAAAACACGAACGCAAAACTCGTAATCTAGGTGATTGTGATCACGTTCATGGCTTGTGGCAGAAACTGCACTAATTGGCTAAAATGCAAGTCAATAGATATTGAATAAAAAGTCATGTGATCAGGGGGCTGTCAGAAGATGCTTAGATACAAGGTAATCACAGAGGTAAAAAGTATATTAATGTAACTGTGTTGGTTATGCAAAACTGGGGAATCCTATATTATAAAAGGCCAAGTGTGTCTGTAGCCATCATGCGCAGTAGAGACTGCGCGCGGACAAACACACCTGGCCTTAATCATTGTCTGCTTAGCAGCTGTGAGATAGGGAGCGCGAGGTACACAAACAGCTGTGAGGTCTGGGGAGCGCGAGGTAAGCTGATTGAAACAGCCTGTGGCAAGAGATATGGAGCGCGAGCTACTCAACAGCTGTGAGGTCTGCCGCGTGAGAAGCGACCACGCGCTCCCCAGACCTCACAGCTGTTTGTGGCCGATGGGGGCGTGGCCGGGCGTCGCGAGGGGCGTGGCTGGGCGGGGTCCCGCAATGTGAAGACAGAGCCAGAGAGGGAGCAGGAGAGGGGGGGAGAAAGGCCAAAGAGGGGGGGAGAAGGGCCAAAGAGGGGGGAGAGAGAGAGCCAAAGAGGAAAGAGCGCCAAAGAGGAGAGAGAGCCAAAGAGGAAAGAGAGCCAAAGAGGAAAGACAGCCAAAGAGGAGAGAGAGAGCCAAAGAGGGGGGAGAGAGAGCCAAAGAGGGGGGGGCGGACCCAAAGGGGGGGGGAGAGCCAAAGAGGGGGGGAGAGAGAGAGCCAAAGAGGAAAAAGAGCCAAAAAGGAGAGAGAGCCAAAGAGGGGGGAGAGAGAGCCAAAGAGGAAAGACAGCCAAAGAGGAAAGAGAGCCAAAGAGGGGGAAGAGAGAGCCAAAGAGGGGGGAGAGAGAGCCAAAGAGGGGGGAGAGAGAGCCAAAGAGGGGGGGGAGAGCCAAAGAGGGGGGGAGAGAGCCAAAGGGGGGGGAGAGTCAAAGGGGGGGGGAGAGCCAAAGAGGGGGGAGAGAGAGAGCCAAAGAGGAAAAAGAGACAAAAAGGAGAGAGAGCCAAAGAGGGGGGAGAGAGAGCCAAAGAGGGGGGAGAGCCAAAGAGGGGGGGGAAGAGAGCCAAAGAGGGGGGGAGAGAGCCAAAGAGGGGGGGGGGGAGAGCCAAAGAGGGGGGAGAGAGAGAGCCAAAGAGGAAAGAGAGCCGAAGAGGAGAGCAAAACAGGGGAGAGAGCCAAAGAGGGGGGAGAGAGCCAAAGAGGGGAGAGAGAGAGCCAAAGAGGGGGGGGGGGAGAGCCAAAGGGGGGCGGAGAGCCAAAGGGGGGGGAGCCAAAGGGGAGGGGAGAGCCAAAGAGGTGGGAGTCAGAGAGCCAAAGAGGAAAGAGAGCCAAAGAGGGGGGAGAGAGAGCCAAAGAGGGGGGGGAGAGAGCCAAAGGGGGGAGAGAGAAAGCAAAAGAGAGGGGGGAGAGAAAGCAAAAGAGAGGGGGGAGAGAGCAAGGGGTGGGACCGCTGTACTGCAAAAAATGGCCCGTGTACATGGGCTTTAGTACTAGTGGATAATAAACGGATTATCTATCTTTTAAAACAATAAAACTTGGTGTAGACTGTCTCTTTAAGAACAAACAAATGTGCAGTGAAAATAATTTAGATGGAAAGGTTGTGAACACATTTAACCTATATTTATGATGTACAAAAAGGTTGCTTTTGTGTGCAGTGTAATTATGAAAAATAAATATATTATAGGACTTGTGAGGTGTCCATTTAGACTAGGAGATGCTGGGGCTCACTGCTATGAAGCTCACAGGTACAAATGACACTGAACATGCAATTTATTATTTTTATGTAGGTGGTTAAGATCATATTTAACATAAAGGAGGGATCAGAAATAAGTTTCAAATTTTTGATTGAGAGAGCCAAACCTAGAATTTTTTTTTTTTTTTTAAGGAACAGTAAACACTTTGGGCCAGATTACAAGTGGAGCGCTAATTAACGCTCCCACTTGAGCATTAATTGTGCTAGAAATAAGATATTTTTTGCTTACGTCTGGTTACGCTCGTCTTATGAGTTGAAAGTAAACTGTTTTTGCTTGTGCGCAAACCCAAAAAGCGCAAAAAGACGAACTTACAATATTGTGTGTGCGTTCACGTATTCCCCTATAGACACCCTACTCTCGCTAAACCTTATTGCATATTCTCATTTGCAATCACCCAACATGAAAATATGAATATTACACATTCCAATGTTCTGCACATAACAGAATATGTTCTATTTATTAAAAAATAAATATTTTTACTTCTAGCCAATGTTTTTTTGTACAATATATATCTATACCTATATATATAGTATCTCACAAAAGTGAGTACACCCCTCACATTTTTGTAAATATTTTATTGTATCATTTCATGTGACAACACTGAAGAAATGACACTTTGCTACAATGTAAAGTAGTGAGTGTACAGCCCGTATAATGGTGTAAATTTGCTGTCCACTCAAAATAACTCAACACACAGCCATTAATGTCTAAACCGTTGGCAACAAAAGTGAGTACACCCTTAAGTGGAAATGTCCAAATTGGGCCCAATTAGCTATCTGTGACTCGTAAGTGTTACAAGGTCTCAGGTGTGAATGGGTAGCAGGTGTGTTAAATTTGGTGTTATCGCTCTCACACTCTCTCATACTGGTCACTGGAAGTTCAACATGGCACCTCATGGCAAAGAACTCTCTGAGGATCTGAAAAAAAAAATGTTGCTCTACATAAAGATGGCCTAGGCTATAAGAAGATTGCCAAGACTCTTAAACTAAGCTGCAGCATGGTGGGCAAAACCATACAGCGGTTTCACAGGACAGGTTCCACTCAGAACATGCCTCGCCATGGTCGGCCAAAGAAGTTGAGTGCAAGTGCTCAGCGTCATATCCAGAGGTTGTCTTTGAGAAATAGAGTATGAGTGCTGCCAGCATTGCTGCAGAAGTTGAAGGGGTGGGGGGTCAGCCTGTCAGTGCTCAGACTATATGCCGCACACTGCATCAAATTGGTCTGCATGGCTGTCGTCCCAGAAGGAAGCCTCTTCTAAAGATGATGCACAAGAAAGCCCGCATAACAGTTTGCTGAAGACAAGCAGACTAAGGACATGGATTACTGGAACCATGTTCTGAGACCAAGATAAACTTATTTGATTCAGATGGTGTCAAGCGTGTGTGGTGGCAACCAGGTGAGGAGTACAAAGACAAGTGTATCTTTCCTACAGTCAAGCATGGGGGTGGGAGTGTCATGGTCTGGGTCTGCATGAGTGCTACCGGCACTGGGGAGCTACAGTTCATTGAGGAAACCATGAATGCCAACATGTCCTGTGACATATTGTAGCAGAGCATGATCCCCTCCCTTCGGAAACTGGGCCGCACGGCAGTATTCCTACATGATAACGACCCCAAACACACCTCCAAGACGACCACTGCCTTGCTAAAGAAGCTCAGGGTAAAGGTGATGGACTGGCCAAGCATGTCTCCAGACCTAAACCGTATTGAGCATCTGTGGGGCATCCTCAAACGGAAGGTGGGGGAGTGCAAGGTCTCTAACATCCACCAGCTCTGTGATGTTGTCATGGAGGAGTGGAAGAGGACTCCAGTGGCAACCTGTGAAGCTCTGGTGAACTCCATACCCAAGAGGGTTAAGGCAGTGCTGGAAAATAATGGTGACCTCACAAAATATTGACACTTTGGGCCCAATTTGGACATTCCCACTTAGGGGTGTACTCACTTTTGTTGCCAACGGTTTTAGACATTAATGACTGTGTGTTGAGTTATTTTGAGGGGACAGCAAATTTACACTATTATACAGGCTGTACACTCACTACTTTACATTGTAGCAAAGTGTCATTTCTTCAGTGTTGTTACATGAAAATATATAATAAAATATTTACAAAAATGTGAGGGGTGTACTCCACTATTGTGAGATACTGTAGATGATTATATATAGGTATAGATATTTACAGATATATAGTATTATCTATTCTTAAAATACATAAAACATTTTTCTGCTATTTGCAGAACATTGAAATGACAAATATTTACATTAAATACATAGTTAAAACTTTTATTAAATATGAATATTACATAAATATGTTTTTACATGTTTCCATCTACTTAACTGCAAAGGGCTCCAATGCACTTGTATATATGTCTTATGCGTGTACATATGTGTATATATGTCTGTAAATACATATATACACACATAAATGCATATGTAGACATATAAATATACATACATATAAATCTTTAGACATACTTGTATCTCTGTGTTAAAGCCCTTTGCCTGCCTTTTCTTTCATATAGGTGATGAGAGTCCACAATCCATTACTCGTGGGAATTACCCTTCTCTACCACTAGGAGAAGGCAAATAGTCACAAACCCTAAGAGCTCTATAAAACCCATCCCACCTCATACATACCTCAGTCTTTACTTTGCTTAAGCTGGAGGTGGTTGAAGAATAAAGATGTGCATGTGATCTTCAGAGAAAGAGGTTTTCAATCTATGTTGAGGCCCTGTTTCCCCTCAGAGTACAGTGCTCTAATTGATGCAATCAGCCATAATCTTTTACTTCCTATAAGGAATTTTATTCTGCATATGATACTCAGGGAACTTAAAATGTTGTTTCTCTTGTAAGGTGTATCCAGTCCACGGATCATCCATTACTTGTGGGATATTCTCCTTCCCAACAGAAAGCTGCAAGAGGATCACCCACAGCAGAGCTGTCTATATAGCTCCTCCCCTAACTGCCACTACCAGTCATTCTCTTGCAGGTCTCGACAAGATAGGAAGTAGCTAGAGAGATGTGGTGAATTTATTTAGTTTATCTTCAATCAAAAGTTTATTTTCAAATGGTACCGGAGTTGTACTGTTTTAGCCTCAGGCAGAAAGTTGAAGAAGAGTCTGCCTGTGGTTTTTGATGATCTTAGCAGGTTGTAACTAAGATCCATTGCTGTTCTCACACATAACTGAAGAGATGAGGTAACTTCAGCTGGGGGAATGGCGTGCAGGGTCTCCTGTTATGAGGTATGTGCAGTTTAAATATTTCTAGAGAAATGAATATGCTAGAAAATGCTGTTAATACCGAAGTTATTTAAGGTAAGCCTGATTACAGTGATTTAATAACGACTTGTATCATGCTTGCTGTAAAAGGTAATATTCTTATTACTTTCTCACATTACTGTAAATAAGATAACGTTTGCTGGAAGTGTTTAAAAGTTTTTTTCTACATATTGGTGATAAAACTTTATTGGGGCCCAGTTTTTTCCACATGGCTGGCTAGATTTTGCCTAGGGTTAGTTTTGTTAGGCCCTCTCACTGTGAATACAGGTTGGGAGGGGCCTATTTTCGCGCCTAAATGCGCATTAGATTTTGCAATTTGAGACATCCAGTTTCCCTGAAGGAGTCCCCTGAACACTTAGGACCTCTACAAAGGGTTTTTGTGCCTTCCAAAGTCGTTGTATGGGCTCGCCTTCCTAGACAGGCATTACCAGTTTGTGGCTCTTCCCTTTGGGTTAGCTACAGCACCAAGAATCTTTACGAAGGTTCTGGGGTCACTTCTGGCGGTCCTAAGGCCGCGGGGCATAGCAGTAGCCCCTTACTTAGACGACATTCTGATACAGGCGTCGAATTTCCAAATTGCCAAGTCCCGTACGGACATTGTTCTGGCATTCCTGAGGTCTCATGGGTGGAAAGTGAACGAAAAGAAGAGTTCTCTATCCCCTCTCACAAGAGTTTCCTTCCTGGGAACTCTGATAGATTCTGTAGAAATGAGGATTTACCTGACAGAGGACAGGTTGTCAAAACTTCTAAATTCCTGCCGTGTTCTTTATTATACTTCTCGCCCTTCGGTGGCTCAGTGTATGGAAGTAATCGGCTTAATGGTAGTGGCAATGGACATAGTTCCGTTTGCCCACCTACATCTCAGACCGCTGCAACTCTGCATGCTCAGTCAGTGGAATGGGGATTACACAGATTCGTCCCCTCTACTAAATCTGGATCAAGAGACCAGGGATTCTCTTCTCTGGTGGCTATCTCGGGTCCATCTGTCAAAAGGTATGACCTTCCGCAGGCCAGATTGGACAATAGTAACAACAGATGCCAGCCTTCTGGGCTGGGGTGCAGTCTGGAACTCTCTGAAGGCTCAGGGGTCGTGGACTCAGGAGGAGGCACTCCTTCCAATAAACATTCTGGAACTAAGAGCGATATTCAATGCTTTTCAGGCTTGGCCTCAGCTAGCGGCAGTGAGGTTCATCAGATTTCAGTCGGACAACATCACGACTGTAGCTTACATCAACCATCGAGGGGGAACTAGGAGTTCCCTAGCGATGTTGGAGGTTTCAAAGATAATCCGATGGGCAGAGATTCACTCTTGCCATCTATCAGCTATCCATATCCCAGGAGTAGAGAACTGGGAGGCAGATTTTCTAAGTCGACAGACTTTTCATCCGGGGGAGTGGGAGCTCCATCCGGAGGTGTTTGCACAGTTGCTTCAACGTTGGGGCAAACCAGAACTGGATCTCATGGCGTCTCGCCAGAACGCCAAGCTTCCTTGTTACGGATCCAGGTCCAGGGATCCCAATGCAGCGCTGATAGATGCTCTAGCAGCGCCTTGGTTCTTCAACCGGGCTTATGTGTTTCCACCGTTTCCTCTGCTCCCTCGTCTGATTGCCAAGATCAAACAGGAGAGAGCGTCTGTAATTTTGATAGCACCTGCGTGGCCACGCAGGACTTGTTATGAAGATCTGGTGGACATGTCATCCTTTCCACCATGGACTCTGCCTCTGAGGCAGGACCTTCTACTTCAGGGTCCTTTCAACCATCCAAATCTAATTTCTCTGCGTCTGACTGCTTGGAGATTGAACGCTTGATTTTATCAAAGCGTGATTTCTCCTAGTCGGTCATTGATACCTTAATACAGGCGCGAAAGCCTGTCACCAGGAAAATCTATCATAAGATATGGTGTAAATATCTTCATTGGTGTGAATCCAAGGGTTACTCATGGAGTAAGCTCAGGATTCCTAGGATATTATCTTTTCTCCAAGAAGGATTGGAGAAGGGTTTGTCAGCTAGTTCCTTTAAGGGACAGATTTCTGCTCTGTCTATTCTTTTGCACAAACGTCTGGCTGAGGTTCCAGACGTGCAGACGTTTTGTCAGGCTTTAGTCAGAATCAAGCCTGTGTTTAAACCTGTTGCTCTGCCTTGGAGTTTAAATTTAGTTCTTAAGGTTCTTCAAGGGGTTCCGTTTGAACCTTTGCATTCCATAGATATTAAGCTCTTATCCTGGAAGGTTCTGTTTTTAGTAGCTATCTCCTCGGCTCGAAGAGTTTCGGAGTTATCTGCTTTACAATGTGATTCCCCTTATCTCATTTTTCATGCAGATAAGGTAGTGTTACATACCAAACCTGTTTTTTACCTAAGGTGGTATCTAATAAAAATATCAATCAGGAGATTGTTGTACCGTCACTGTGTCCTAATCCTTCTTCAAAGAAGGAACGTCTTTTACACAATCTTGACGTGGTTCGTGCTTTAAAGTTTTATTTACAAGCTACTAAAGATTTTCGTCAAACATCTGCATTGTTTATTGTCTACTCTGGACAGAGGAGAGGCCAAAAGGCTTCGGCAACCTCTCTTTCTTTTTTGGCTAAGGAGTATAATACGCTTAGCTTATGAGACTGCTGGCCAGCAGCCTCCTGAAAGGATTACAGCTCATTCTACTAGAGCGGTAGCTTCCACATTGGCTTTTAAAAATGAGGCTTCTGTTGAACAGATTTGTAAGGCGGCGACTTGGTCTTCGCTTCATACTTTTTCAAAATTCTATAAATTTGATACTTTTGCTTCTTCGGAGGCTATTTTTGGAAGAAAGGTCTTGCAGGCAGTGGTGCCTTCCGTTTAAGCGCCTGCCTTGTCCCTCCCTTCATCCGTGTCCTATAGCTTTGGTATTGGTATCCCACAAGTAATGGATGATCCGTGGACTGGATACACCTTACAAGAGAAAACAAAATTTATGCTTACCTGATAAATTTATTTCTCTTGTGGTGTATCCAGTCCACGGCCCGCCCTGTCATTTTAAGGCAGGTGTATTTTATTTTTAAACTACAGTCACCACTGCACCCTATAGTTTCTCCTTTCTCTTGCTTGTCTTCGGTCGAATGACTGGTAGTGGCAGTTAGGGGAGGAGCTATATAGAGAGCTCTGCTGTGGGTGATCCTCTTGCAGCTTCCTGTTCGGAAGGAGAATATCCCACAAGTAATGGATGATCCATGGACTGGATACACCACAAGAGAAATAAATTTATCAGGTAAGCATAAATTTTGTTTTTTCCCTGTATATAAGTCATTGTGTTTAAGTTTCTGAATAGATCAGTAGGTAGCATACTTGAATTAAGGACCAAGAGACACAGGTTCAAATCCAGCACAGAAACTCTGCTCAGCAATCACACACATAACCTGATGTGGTTATTATACTATTAATGTGAGTTATGTCATATGGTCATTAAGTCATTTATTTATCAGCTATCCCTAAAATTATGTAGTATAAGCACAAATCTGGGGATTTACCTTAAAGGGACAGTATACTGTAAAATGTTTTTCCCTTAATGTGTTTACAATTGCTTTTTTTTACCAACTGCAGAGTATAAAATGTATGAAAATTAGCTTTGTAAGGTTTATTTGTGTATATTAAAGCTCTGATTTTGTGTTTTGAAGCCATAACCTAATAAAATGGGTTGAGCTTGTAGTTATAATCAGATCTCATTACTGTATCACATTGTGTACATATACCTGCTTCTTTATCTTATATCTGTCCATAAACCAATCACCAATACTTGGGGAGAACAATGGAAAATTAACATTGTATTACCTTATCTCTTCTATACCCCACTGGCAGTGTAATTTCTTCTGCTGGCTGTGTTTACAAAGCTTATCTATAGCTTGGACCTGCGGCCACAAACTTTCAGCATAGGTGGGGATACCACATGCTAAATCAACTATTTCAAATGCCAATATAAGGGTAAAGGAGCTACTTGTAAACAATTTAATACACCCCAGCAGGTAAAGTGGATCATTGGGAACAAGTTAAAGGGGAGATCATTTTTGAGTAAACTGTCCCTTTAATCTAATGTAGTATTTGTGCAGAATATCTAAAAAAACAAAAGACAAACAAAAAAACTGTAAGATCTCTGATGATTGCTTATGTTACAGTTTATATGTATTTATTACATTTATACTTATCTGCAGTTATGAAGATTATATAATATACTGTTTATTTTTAAGTGATTGAAGAACTGTTTATTTACTATAGAGTTAGTTATAGCATTATATTGCTTAAGCTTAATGTATGGTTATGCAGATAGGTTTATATTTTGCAGTTCATTTTATGCATTTGCAATCATGTTTTGTTATATACTGTTGACAACAACAATATACTGTTTACAACAAATTCATGTATGTTTTCATGTGCATTCCTGTATGTTTTATTATAAATATATATATATATATATATACACAATCTTTCAAGCAGGGGATCTGCACACACATCCGAATTCCGGGGTGCTCTGGGTATAAAGAATAGACAATTAAATAAAGAGGTCCCGCACTCTCCGTTATGAAAACACAAACTTCTTTATTTAAACTGTGACGTTTCGGGGTAGTTAACCCCTTCCTCAGACAGACATAAAAAATAGTGCAACTCACCCCCCTTTTTATACTCTTAAGTATTACTGTGAATGTGGATCACCTGCAGCATCCTCTGAGCACAACTGAGCATGCTCAGAGAAAACTACGGTGGCCCCAATAGGAGACATAACTAAAAGCAAAGTTAAACATGGAAAATGACTGTAAATATATCATGACAAATGTTATAAAAAACAAAAATACAGAGCAAATAGCTTAGAGTGGCCCTAATAATCAAAATGAAAAAGGGTTGCTGTATAGCAATATACAAATACATTATGCTAAATAGCCACACAATATCAGCAATCTACTGAAACTTGCTGAAAAATGAGGGGGACTCCAAGATGTTACATTTAAGTAGTAGGCACAAAATTGGATACAAAGTAGACTAATATCCAAAATATCAAATGAACTTGAAACATAATAATAAATTTGTTGAAGGAGAAATTAAGTAACCAACATACCGCAAGGACATTGCTTTAAATATGAGGGGATATGTCAAAGGACATAATAATTGTTTATCTTCCCTTTAAGATCAAACTAAGAACTAAATAAAAAAATACATAAAGTTATATGATTAGCTATACTAAACGTTGTGCAGCAAAAAATAGCAAAAAGCAGCAAAGATTCTATGCAAAAAATAATGCAGAAAATATATATGTACATAGATTGGAACAACAAAAAATCACAAGAAACATTGCATGTCAAAATGGGTATTCAAACCCCTAGGCACCAAGGTATCCAAGGTGTAGCAACAACTTGGCCCTGTTACCAATGATCACATATCTCAGATCAGCCACTGTATGCTTGGCAGCCAAAAATTGTCTGGCAACTGGCTGATCACTTTCACCAGTGGCCAGGGCTGCATTTATGGATACCCTGTGATTAGCCATACGAGTACGTAGATCATTATTCGTTTTGCCAATGTAATATCTGCCACTGCAACAATGCAACATGTAAAAATATGTAGCTGGTTTTCCCCAGCGAGTGCCGTGTCTGGCTTCTATATGAAGGTGTGAGGGATTAACTGATCCAGGTTCCAATTCTACCAGTCTCGCAAGCCACTCAAGCAGGCTCGAGAATGTAGGAAGCGGGTCCTGTGCAACAGGCTGAGCTCCTCTGACAAACTGTCCCCATGTCTCAGCATGAATTAGGGCAAAGGTTTTCAGACCTGGAGTATGTTGTGAGGGTCCCCATTTCTTTTTGTCTGCAAAGTCTCTCTCCGACCCTGTAGTGTAGGATGCCGAGGAGGCGGATTCCACAGGAGGGGGATTGGGTGTGGGTCGGAGGTCCGCCATGAATGCGTCTCGGTAGCCCCTGAGCAGTGAGTCTAATTCCTGCAGGAAATTACAGTAAGTCGCCATGGTGGTTATGTGAGGTTATTTGGAGCACTATTAATATAGTGATTTAGGCAGCAATACAAAGTTATTGCAACGCAAATACGGCATTGTGCAACGGCAGAGTCCTAAAGATACTCTACCGGGGGGTTTAGTTGGAGGCCACAACCTCAATGTAAGCTCTGGTGCTGGCAGCAATCTCAACAGTTTTAAGATCATCAAGTATAGGATGGTTAGCTTGGTTGCAGGGGTTTAAATTTCTCAATTTTATCAAGCTAAATCTATCAAATCTGGAGCAGCACACAAAATGCAACCTATCATGGCCGCCGCCTGGAAGTCCCCCCCTAACCATGTCTTATTGGTGTAATTTTGAATATTGTCTGGGCGCATCAGAAAGTCCCTTAAGGATCTTGTACGCTTGTATCCAACCCTTGGATGGGTCATGTTCTTGAAAGGTAAGCGTTCATCCATATTGATGATATGCCAATTCTCCTGTAGGATGCTAGGTGTTTGCTATTTATCCGGCAAATATGTTGTAACAAAAGTCATCATTGGAATTGTGTCAGGTGTCACATTACTGGTTTTCTTGCTCAATGCTTCTGTTTGCGTCAATCTGGACATTGTGGATTTAACGTCCTGTAGAGCTTTGCACTTATATCCCCTCTAGATAAACTTCTCCATTTCCAGGAGTTGTTCCAGCTTCCGTACCACTCTCTTCATTTGGGAGATAGGCAATGCCCTCTTCAGGGCTGGTGGATGGCAACTCTCCGCTCGTAAGATGGAGTTCCTGTCTGTCTCTTTGGTAAATAGGGTAGTTTCCAGGTGATTACCATTCTTAAAGATTAACAAATTTAAAAACTCTATACAAGTATGAGAAGCATTAATTTTGAATTTAAGGTGTTCACTCGATACATTCAATTGTGAAAACCAGTTCTTCAATTCTTTTCTGGTTCCTGTCCATATGATGCACAGATTGTCTATGTACCTCTTAAACTTCCTAATGTTAGGATTCTTAAATACATGTGTGTTGAATAGCTCAAATTCTGCCATATAAATATTGGCATATGCTGGGGCCATATTCGACCCCATCGCCGTGCCAGAAGTCTGTAAGTAAAATTTCTATTCAAAGGGAAAATAACTAAATTCAAGGCAGAATCCAAGAAGACATAGTATTACCTCAACTAGTGGACCCATGTATGGGTATCTGTTTAAATGTCTCCTTGTGGCCTCCAGACCATCAGCATGGGGAATAGCCATATACAAACTGGTGACATCTAGTGTCACCAGTCAATCAGTGTCTGTGATTGTCATATCCTCCTGTTGAAGTATCTTGATCATTTCAATAGAATCTAGTAGAAATGATGGGATGTTTCTCACTATAGGCTGGAGTATGGAATCCACGTAAATGGCAAGGGATTGTAATACAGATCCCCGAGCCGAGTCAATAGGTCTCCCAGGGGGTTTCTTTGGATCTTTGTGTACCTTAGGCAAGGTATAGAGGATAGGAGTTATCGGACAATCAGTAAATAAATATGCAGCCAGGGTTTATCAATCCAGCCTTGTTGTTCCAAAGACTGTATGAATTTGTCAATCTCATTCTTCAAACTTTTCAGAGGATCTCCAGGTAACATTCTGTAGGTATTGCTGTCATTCAATTGTTGCATAATTTCAGACCTACTCGTATCCCTCTTGTCCTCTCCTGTTTCTGGGTGCAAAGGGATTCTTGCTGAGATATCAAACAATTGCACCAAAATAAAGGTGTAATCCATGCTGATTACCGGCTCCTTCCCAGTGCTCAAAAGAAAACAATTTCACAGATACTATCTTAAAATGTATCTTTATTTTAGCCCAACGCGTTTCAACGGTCCCAGCCGTCTTTCTCAAGAGCAATAACATTTTATATTCATAAAAAAGTGCTTTACAAACCAAGCACTTTTTTTATGAATATACACCTTTATTTTGGTGCAACTGTTTGATATCTCAGCAAGAATCCCTTTGTACCCAGAAACAGGAGAGGACAAGAGGGATACGAGTAAACCTGCGCCTCCATCCAACACACCCAATCGTTTTGCACAGATTCCTGGAGAGACTGTGGGATGGCTGCGGTTTGACATTCTTAAAGGGAAAGTATTAATCCATATTGTACACTGTTTTGTAAGCTTATATAATTTCAGACCTGTAGTCCTCATAGTCCATAACTACCAGAGCACCCCCCTTGTTGCACTATTTTTTATGTCTGTCTGAGGAAAGGGTTAACTACCCCGAAACGTCACAGTTCAAATAAAGAAGTTTGTGTTTTCATAATGGAGAGTGCGGGACCTGTTTATTTTATTTTATTTTATATATATATATATATATATATATATATATATATATATATATATATATATATATATATCTGAAGGATGAAGCACTCTCTGGTCTTATCAAGTGTACACAAAGTACACAATTTTATTTACAGTGGCGTTTCGGGGTGTTCACCCCTTCATCAGACCAGTGGTCTTAAGACCGCAGCATCTTAACTCCTGTTTCCGGAAAGCCTGAAGGCTCGTGCGGAAACTGGTATATTCAGGGCCTTTAGGCCTTTAATAAATCGGCCCCTAAGTGTTTTCACACAGTCTCTGCTTGTTTGATCAGGTTTTTATCAGTATCTGCGTTATATCTAATTTTATAGTGCTTGCCTAACAGGCCAAAATTTCATACTGAATTTGTACATAAGTATAGTATATGCAGGTGTTTTGTGAATACTGAGTCTTGTTTTATAAACTTGATATAAGTTTTTGCATAAATGTATATATTTCAGTATGAACTAAAACCGGACTTCTGTATTCATTCCTTTGTCTTTCAGGAGATTGGGAGTTTTTTTCTTTTCATTAGAAGCAGATTCCTCCTAATTGATCAGCTAATCTGAACCTCTTTGGGAAGAGTCCCATGATGTAGGAATTATCTAAGTATGAGTGAAAACTGAAGGTTGTAAGTTTTAATCCAGCTATGGCTGCTTGTTTTTTTAAAGGAGACTCCTGTTAAAGTGGCTGCTTTTCTTTTGTGTCCAGGGCTGAAGGACATGGTATTGGTTGTCCCTGTTTTTGTTTCAGGGCTGAATTAGATCTCTATGCCATAGAATAAATGTTTTTTCTGTTTCTTATAGGCTTAAGAATTCTAGACTGTATTATAAGGGTACTTGGTCTCAAATTGGAAGCAATTTGTATTAGGACTCATACCTGCACATCCTTATTCACTAGGATTACCTTTGTTTGCCCTGGTTGGTATTCTTAGACGTTCACTGTTTGTTGTCATCTTTGTTTGATTTGGATGCAGCTCCTTCTTTTTTTGATTAGGTTCTAGAAGTATTGTTGACCGTAATCAGTGTTTATGGGCTCTTCTTGTCCCTTATCAGGTTATTATTTTGGCATTTTAACTATGCCCATATCCAGCTTAGAGGGTGTCTTTTCTAGGAGACATTGAGATTCTATCCTAATGTGTTTATTGCTGGTGGATTCATGCAGAATATATTTCAGAAGGTGTGTCTGCCCTGGAATACTGCTTCTTTTCCTTAAGTAGCTCACTGCATTTTCAACCCCTTTTTCTGTTTAAGCTCAATCAGTGGTTAGAGATTTTCTGCAATTGGTTTAGCAGATTTCTCTTTATTTGTCTGTTGTTTTTTTCTTGTAGAGCGTAAGGAGTCTGGTGTCCTCTAGAGGCTAGGTTACCATTTTTTATTTGGAACTTCATGCTGTTCTTTGAGCTTTTTTAATCATGGTCCCACTTAAGTTTTATCTTTTTTTGTAGGCCTCATTGGCCTCTTCATCTGCGGTCAAACCTCTTAAGGTCCGTTTTTTCCATCCGGATCTCAAGTCTCTGAACTAGATGGCATGGAAATTGATTGCTTGATCCTTAGGCATAGAGTTTTCACTGATTCTGTGATTGAAACCCTGATTCAGACTTGTAAACTTTTGCGCTCCACTCGACTCGTAATCTGACTATTTTATAATTACAGTACATTTCTGTTGTCCTAATGTTTTAAGACAAATTAACTTCCTTTTTATTACAATTATTTTTTAATAACGAAACTCCACCCACCATTTGCCTTTTTTGTAGAAGTCAATCTTGACTTTAGTCCGCAGACAACAAGGCTAACCATGGTCATAATGTTTGTACAAAGTGAAGTGTTTTGCATTTTTATCTGATAATGCCAATAAGGGATAGATGTGTAGTAGGGTTACCCTTCATAAGTCAGCAGGTTACATTTTCAAGTTCTAAGAAATTGCTCAATTTTCAGAGATAAGTTATTTGAAAAGGGGGCAATTATAATACTAAAAATAAATTGCAAAATTGTTTCATTACTCATAACTAAATATTTGATATACTAATCTCAAGGTGTTTACTGTCCCTTTAAATTAGAAATTGACCTCTGTCATGGTAAGTGGTGCTTTGCCATTTAAAATATGTCTATAGCTATATATTAGATCCCCAGTATATACTGATACAGGATTATACAAAGTGCAAGTCACTTAGACTGACATCTTAACTCTACAACTTAGTAAGTACAAACTTACCAGTTCAGTTAAATTAATGTGCTTCCTGTAAGTATAGGATTGGGGGGGGAGTCAGCATATAAGTTTTTTACATACAAATATCCTGCATCTTATATGCAAACCATTGACAGTTAGTTGTAAGTCACTACCCATATTCACTTGTTTTATTTGTAAATGTATATATATGATATTTAGACTCTTTACTGAAGAACAGTCTAGCTTACTGTTTTGCAGAAAACAATGTGTTAAAAGCACTCTGTATAAAAAGTCTGATTTATAGATTACTAGTAGTAGTAGTTTGCTATGTGTGGATATTTGCCATATGTCATTCTTTAGTGAAACGAATGGCGAAAATGACCACAGTCTGTGGCATTCGGCTAATTTTGTTGCTAGATTTTTTAGAATAAAAGTGCAAAACAACTAATGTATGTATTTACACAGATAGTTATGTGTTGTGCATTTACTTTTAAAAAAACGTTAAGAGTTGAGCTGAGTGCAGCAGAGATTGGCCGCTTTTCGCATTAGTTTCCCTAACAAATAATGAATGCTAAATATTTACACTTATCTAGTAGTAGTAGTCACTACATTTCTGATTTCCAGGTGTTAAGATTTTGATTGTGTAACCTATAGAGTGTAGCTTTCAAACTATAAAGTTCTAGGCCGTCTTTCTATATGGCTTGTTAGCATTTGATACTCTGGGGTATATTTACCAATGTGCGAGCGGACATGATACGAAGTAGCGTATCATGTCCGCTGCACATCGTGGCACATCGATAAATGCCGACAGCATACACTGTCGGCATTTATCATTGCACCAGCAGTTCATGCGAAATGCTGGTGCAATGCCGCCTCCTACAGATTTGTGGCCAATCGGCCGCTAGCAGGGGGTGTCAATCAACCCGATTGTATTTGATTGGGTTGATTTCTGTCCGCCGCATCAGAGCAGGCGGACAAGTTAGGGAGCAGCTGATGATTAGTGGTTTCACACATGTGCCTTCTATCATTTGCTCCCTATATATGTTCCGCTAGGTTACAGGGGTTGATCACAGTTAAATTAATATACCTTTTACCTCTGTGATTACCTTGTATCTAAGCATCTTCTGACAGCCCTCTGATCACATGACTTTGTATTTATTATCTATTGACTTGCATTTAGTATTGTGTTGTGCTAACTCTTTAATAACTCCCCAGGCGTGAACACAATGTTATCTATATGGCCCACATGAACCATCAGTCTCCTGTTGTGAAAAGCAAAGACAAAAGTATGTGATTAAGAGGCTGTCAATAGAGCCTTTGAAACAGGCAGAAATGTAGAGGTTTAAATGTTATAAATGTGAGTTGTGCAAAGCTGGGGAATGGGTAGTAAAGGCATTATCTACCTTTTTAAACAATAACAATGTTTGTTTAGACTGTCCCTTTAAAGGGACAGTCAAGTCCCAAAAAAACTTTAATGATTCAAATAGGGCATGTTAATTTAAACAACTTTCCAATTTACTTTTATCACCAATTTTGCTTTGTTCTCTTGGTATTCTTAGTTGAAAGCTAAACCTAGGAGGTTCATATGCTAATTTCTTAGACCTTGAAGGCCGCCTCTAATCTAAGTGCATTTTGATTGTTTTTCATTACTAGAGGGCATTAGTTCACGTGTTTCATATAGATAACATTGAGCTCATGCACGTGAATTTATCATGGAGTCAGCTCTGATTGGCTAAAATGCAAGTCTGTCAAAAGAACTGAAATAAGGGGGCATTCTGCTGAGACTTAGATACAAGGTAATAACAGAGGTAAAACATGTATAATTATAACTGTGTTGGTTATGCAAAACAGGGGAATTGGTAATTAAGGGATAATCTATCTTTTAAAACAACAACAATTCTGGTGTTGACTGTCCCTTTAAGTATTGACATTTTTGCTTAAGTTTGAAAAATTCTTCACAATGATTAGTTAGCTCAAAGCAGACACTCATCTTCCATAAATGGCAACAGCAGAGGAGACTTGAAACATAAATTCCACCAGACTTTTCGAGTGGTATATCTCTGAGCTGCTGTTGATTTCCAAAGCCTTGTAAATTGTGCAAATATAACGGTGTTAAATTATTTTTCAACATTTAGGGTTTGCATTTTGTCAAGTGCGCTAACTCGACATGAAATATGACTATTTAACATTCAAATGTTTTTCACATATATATATATATATACAAAAAGCTAATGGAGAAAAAGGAGAAAAGTATGTCCTAGTCGGCACTTACACATATACCTATCCAAAGATAGTAAATAAATAAAGCAAAAGAGCTACGTGAGCAAATAAAGGCCGATCCCCAGGTGACAGGATCCCTTCCTCCAATGATATCTATAAACGTATATCATATATCAATTAGAATAGATTTTAATGAGCATATACATTGTACCTCATGTATACAGAAAATCAACACATATGTCATAAAAGGTGCCAAGTGCTCAAATGGTAAATATGAGTACTAAACATATACAATTACAAAACAACCAATGGCCATTGGATACTATATAATAAATCCCCTATAGAGGCTGAAAGGGCATCATTAATTGTAAGTCCGTATGTTACCGGTAGTTGTCCCAAATCCAGTATCAATCTTAGGGATGCTAATCAAAGTCACACTCTGACCCTTTATCAATATCAAAGTTATGTCATTAGCACAACAGCAGCATTAGGGAAATGTCAGCAATGGTTATCAGGAACAGTTCATGCAAAGCGAGGAAAAGTTGCGGTAAAGTTGCAGCAAGGCAAAGCAATGTATGCAGGTATGAAGTAAAAGCAAAGCCAGTTAGTCATAGCCATTCACACAACCACTGTAGGGACCACACTTAGGTAATATAATGTCTCCATGCGATGTCCTATGCAGTAAAGACACTTAACCCCTTCGTATACGGGTACTACCTCCTGAGGGACGTGCCATCGCCCAAGGGACCCTTAATCCTGGGGTTTGTTCCGGCAGGTAAATAACTTTCTTACCAATCTTCACAGCGGTGGTCCCCGCTGCAGTTCCACTTACTTTGTGTGTCCCGTGGTGTGCCGTAGAGATGCCTCCCTGTTATACCTTCCTAGCGCTGATATCCTCCGTTTGTGCAAATGTACACTTACAGGGTCCTCCAAGTAGCCAAAGGAAGGCAGGAACAGCCCGGTCGGCCTAACCGGAGCTGTAAACAAACAGTGCAATTACGCAATATACACACAGATATATATATATATATATATATATATATATAGGAATATCTATTTAAAAATACTTAAAACATATTCCCTTAAACATTGGAATGGGAAATATTTACTGTAAATACATAGTTAAAGGGACACTAAACCCAGAAAAAAGTGATCTCCAATTGCCATATTAATATATTTGCTATTGGTATGTAATTAGCATTGTGTTGCTTATATTTACCTATTCTGAGAAATCCTATTCCGAAAATGTATTGATTTCCGAACCCACCGCCGGCAATAATTTAACATCCTCCAATAGATACCGATAACCCAAGTTATCAAGATGGCGGATTCTTGCCGATATGCGCATGCGCGATATCCACTACTCGTCATACCATATGTCACTCCAACTAAACCTTCAGACCCGCTTTATCGAGATCAGACAGAGCTGATCACAACATATATCAGATAATAACGGAGCGCAGCGCTGCGAGAATCTCCCTAACAATAACGAGCATTAAATCTATATTGAGTTCAACATAGAGTCAGTGAACGGATATGCGCATGCTCGGGATGACGGATGGAAATGCACATGCGTATTGTGACGACATGGCCGGTTAATGAGATGCACGAGTTCAGAATACTATTGGCAAGTTATTTGTATAGTGCAAGGCCCATATTTGAGGGTTGGATAATATGACGTCATCGCCGAAAATAAAAATTAGTTTTTATAATGTTCAGAAACTTCATTTGACAATATAACTAGGTATGTGATGATATATAAACGTGTAGGATATGATATCGATGGTCAGTTGATGCAAAAAAAAACAGAGTTTTGGAATCCTTTAAATACTTTATTAAATATGAATATTGCATTAATATGATTTTTCAGGTTTTCATCTATTTGATTGCAAAGGGCTCTAATGCACTTATATGTATGTGTGTATGTATATATATGTATACATATGTATTTATATATGTGTATATATATATATATATATGTCTGTAAATACATATATTCACATATAAATAATGTACATATGTACACGTGTGTGTGTGTATATATATATATATATGTCTGTAAATACATATATTCACATATAAATAATGTACATATGTACACGTGTGTGTGTGTGTGTATATATATATGTCTGTAAATACATATATTCACATATAAATAATGTACATATGTACGTGTGTGTGTGTATATATATATATATGTCTGTAAATACATATATTCACATATAAATAATGTACATATGTACACGTGTGTGTGTGTGTATATATATATGTCTGTAAATACATATATTCACATATAAATAATGTACATATGTACACGTGTGTGTGTGTGTGTATATATATGTCTGTAAATACATATATTCACATATAAATAATGTACATATGTACACGTGTGTGTGTATATATATGTCTGTAAATACATATATTCACATATAAATAATGTACATATGTACACGTGTGTGTGTGTGTGTGTATATATATATATATATATATATATATATACTTACATATACTAATTAGACATGTATGTATCTCTATGTTAAAGCCCTTTGCAGTCCATTTTTTTCTAACACCTGAGACCTCATTTTTTTTTAATACAACTTATTACACCGTGTTTGTATGAGTGCAACTGTACTTTTAAATGTAATTTTGATGTGTTTTATGACACTTTTTTGACTCTTGTAACAGTTAACCAAAGCTCTGGTCGTGCTATCCCAACGCACGTTAAATTCAATTGCGCTCAAGCGGTCACATTTACTTTCAACCTGTGATATGCGCACTTCTTACGATGCACACGAACGGCCGTAATAAACTTGATATCGTTTGCGCGAAACATTGCGCCACTCGTAATCTAGAACTTAATTTTTAGTGCAGTTTTTAATCACTGAAGTATGTTAGGAATTTAAAGGGAAAGGAAACCCAAAAAATGTCTTTCATGATTTGGATAGAACATACAATTTCTTTCATGTAATTAGCAAGAGTCCATGAGCTAGTGACGTATGGGATATACATTCCTACCAGGAGGGGCAAAGTTTCCCAAACCTCAAAATGCCTATAAATACACCCCTCACCACACCCACAATTCAGTTTTACAAACTTTGCCTCCGATGGAGGTGGTGAAGTAAGTTTGTGCTAGATTCTACGTTGATATGCGCTCCGCAGCAAGTTGGAGCCCGGTTTTCCTCTCAGCGTGCAGTGAATGTCAGAGGGATGTGAGGAGAGTATTGCCTATTTGAATGCAGTGATCTCCTTCTACGGGGTCTATTTCATAGGTTCTCTTTTATCGGTCGTAGAGATTCATCTCTTACCTCCCTTTTCAGATCGACGATATACTCTTATATATACCATTACCTCTGCTGATTCTCGTTTCAGTACTGGTTTGGCTTTCTACAAACATGTAGATGAGTGTCCTGGGGTAAGTAAATCTTATTTTCTGTGACACTCTAAGCTATGGTTGGGCACTTTGTTTATAAAGTTCTAAATATATGTATTCAAACATTTATTTGCCTTGACTCAGAATGTTCAACTTTCCTTATTTTTCAGACAGTCAGTTTCATATTTGGGATAATGCATTTGATTTAATCATTTTTTCTTACCTTCAAAAAATTTGACTCTTTTTCCCTGTGGGCTGTTAGGCTCGCGGGGGCTGAAAATGCTTCATTTTATTGCGTCATTCTTGGCGCGGACTTTTTTGGCGCAAAAATTCTTTTCCGTTTCCGGCGTCATACGTGTCGCCGGAAGTTGCGTCATTTTTTTGACGTTATTTTGCGCCAAAAATGTCGGCGTTCCGGATGTGGCGTCATTTTTGGCGCCAAAAGCATTTAGGCGCCAAATAATGTGGGCGTCTTATTTGGCGCTAAAAAATATGGGCGTCGCTTTTGTCTCCACATTATTTAAGTCTCATTTTTCATTGCTTCTGGTTGCTAGAAGCTTGTTCTTTGGCATTTTTTCCCATTCCTGAAACTGTCATTTAAGGAATTTGATCAATTTTGCTTTATATGTTGTTTTTTCTCTTACATATTGCAAGATGTCTCACGTTGCAATCAGAAGATACTACAGGAAAATCGTTGTCTAGTGCTGGATCTACCAAAGCTAAGTGTATCTGCTGTAAACTTTTGGTAGCTATTTCTCCAGCTGTTGTTTGTATTGATTGTCATGACAAACTTGTTAATGCAGATAATATTTCCTTTAGTAAAGTACCATTGCCTGTTGCAGTTCTTTCAACATCTAAGGTGCAGAATGTTCCTGATAACATAAGAGATTTTGTTTCTGAATCCATAAAGAAGGCTATGTCTGTTATTTCTCCTTCTAGTAAACATAAAAAATCTTTTAAAACTTCTCTCCCTACAGATGAATTTTTAAATGAACATCATCATTTTGATTCTGATTACTCTTCTGCTTCATAGGATTCTGTCTCAGAGGTTGATGCTGATAAATCTTCATATTTATTTAAAATGGAATTTATTTGTTCTTTACTTAAAGAAGTTCTAATTGCTTTAGAAATAGAGGATTCTGGTCCTCTTGATACTAATTCTAAACGTTTGGATAAGGTATTTAAATCTCCTGTGGTTATTCCAGAAGTTTTTCCTGTTCCTAATGCTATTTCTGCAGTAATTTCCAAAGAATGGGATAAATTGGGTAATTCATTTACTCCTTCTAAACGTTTTAAGCAATTATATCCTGTGCCGTCTGACAGATTAGAATTTTGGGACAAAATCCCTAAAGTTGATGGGGCTATTTCTACCCTTGCTAAACGTACTACTATTCCTACGTCAGATGGTACTTCGTTTAAGGATCCTTTAGATAGGAAAATTGAATCCTTTCTAAGAAAAGCTTATCTGTGTTCAGGTAATCTTCTTAGACCTGCTATATCTTTGGCTGATGTTGCTGCAGCTTCAACTTTTTTGGTTGGAAACTTTAGCGCAACAAGTAACACATCATGATTCTCATGATATTATTATTCTTCTTCAGCATGCTAATAATTTTATCTGTGATGCCATCTTTGATATTATCAGAGTTGATGTCAGGTTTATGTCTCTAGCTATTTTAGCTAGAAGAGCTTTATGGCTTAAGACTTGGAATGCTGATATGGCTTCTAAATCAACTCTACTTTCCATTTCTTTCCAGGGTAACAAATTATTTGGTTCTCAGTTGGATTCTATTATTTCAACTGTTACTGGTGGGAAAGGAACTTTTTTACCACAGGATAAAAAATCTAAGGGTAAAAACAGGGCTAATAATCGTTTTCGTTCCTTTCGTTTCAACAAAGAACAAAAGTCTGATCCCTCATCCTCAGGAGCAGTTTCAGTTTGGAAACCATCTCCAATCTGGAATAAATCCAAGCCAGCCAGAAAGGCAAAGCCTGCTTCTAAGTCCACATGAAGGTGCGGCCCTCATTCCAGCTCAGCTGGTAGGGGGCAGGTTACGTTTTTTCAAAGACATTTGGATCAATTCTGTTCACAATCTTTGGATTCAGAACATTGTTTCAGAAGGGTACAGAATTGGTTTCAAGATGAGACCTCCTGCAAAGAGATTTTTTCTTTCCCGTGTCCCAGTAAATCCAGTAAAAGCTCAAGCATTTCTGAATTGTGTTTCAGATCTAGAGTTGACTGGAGTAATTATGCCAGTTCCAGTTCAGGAACAGGGGATGGGGTTTTATTCAAATCTCTTCATTGTACCAAAGAAGGAGAATTCCTTCAGACCAGTTCTGGATCTAAACATATTGAATCGTTATGTAAGGATACCAACGTTCAAGATGGTAACTGTAAGGACTATCTTGCCTTTTGTTCAGCAAGGGAATTTTATGTCCACAATAGATTTACAGGATGCATATCTGCATATTCCGATTCATCCAGATCATTATCGGTTCCTGAGATTCTCTTTTCTGAACAAGCATTACCAGTTTGTGGCTCTGCCGTTTGGCCTAGCTACAGCTCCAAGAATTTTTACAAAGGTTCTCGGTGCCCTTCTGTCTGTAATCAGAGAACAGGGTATTGTGGTATTTCCTTATTTGGACGATATCTTGGTACTTGCTCAGTCTTTACATTTAGCAGAATTTCATACGAATCGACTTGTGTTGTTTCTTCAAGATCATGGTTGGAGGATCAATTTACCAAAAAGTTCATTGATTCCTCAGACAAGGGTAACCTTTCTGGGTTTCCAGATAGATTCAGTGTCCATGACTCTGTCTTTAACAGACAAGAGACGTCTAAAACTGATTGCAGCTTGTCGAAACCTTCAGTCACAATCATTCCCTTCGGTAGCCTTATGCATGGAAATTCTAGGTCTTATGACTGCTGCATCGGACGCGATCCCCTTTGCTCGTTTTCACATGCGACCTCTTCAGCTTTGTATGCTGAATCAATGGTGCAAGGATTACACAAAGATATCTCAATTAATATCTTTAAAACCGATTGTTCGACACTCTCTAACGTGGTGGACAGATCACCATCGTTTAATTCAGGGGGCTTCTTTTGTGCTTCCGACCTGGACTGTAATTTCAACAGATGCAAGTCTCACAGGTTGGGGAGCTGTGTGGGGATCTCTGACGGCACAAGGAGTTTGGGAATCTCAGGAGGTGAGATTACCAATCAATATTTTGGAACTCCGTGCAATTTTCAGAGCTCTTCAGTTTTGGCCTCTTCTGAAGAGAGAATCGTTCATTTGTTTTCAGACAGACAATGTCACAACTGTGGCATACATCAATCATCAAGGAGGAACTCACAGTCCTCTGGCTATGAAAGAAGTATCTCGAATTTTGGTTTGGGCGGAATCCAGCTCCTGTCTAATCTCTGCGGTTCATATCCCAGGTGTAGACAATTGGGAAGCGGATTATCTCAGTCGCCAAACGTTGCATCCGGGCGAATGGTCTCTTCACCCAGAGGTATTTCTTCAGATTGTTCAAATGTGGGAACTTCCAGAAATAGATTTGATGGCGTCCCATCTAAACAAGAAACTTCCCAGGTATCTGTCCAGATCCCGGGATCCTCAGGCGGAGGCAGTGGATGCATTATCTCTTCCTTGGAAGTATCATCCTGCCTATATCTTTCCGCCTCTAGTTCTTCTTCCAAGAGTAATCTCCAAGATTCTGAAGGAATGCTCGTTTGTTCTGCTGGTAGCTCCGGCATGGCCTCACAGGTTTTGGTATGCGGATCTTGTCCGGATGGCCTCTTGCCAACCGTGGACTCTTCCGTTAAGACCAGACCTTCTGTCACAAGGTCCTTTTTTCCATCAGGATCTGAAATCCTTAAATTTAAAGGTATGGAGATTGAACGCTTGATTCTTCGTCAAAGAGGTTTCTCTGACTCTGTGATTAATACTATGTTACAGGCTCGTAAATCTGTATCTAGAGAGATATATTATAGAGTCTGGAAGACTTATATTTCTTGGTGTATTTCTCATCATTTTTCTTGGCATTCTTTTAGAATTCCGAGAATTTTACAGTTTCTTCAGGATGGTTTAGATAAAGGTTTGTCCGCAAGTTCCTTGAAAGGACAAATCTCTGCTCTTTCTGTTCTTTTTCACAGAAAGATTGCTATTCTTCCTGATATTCATTGTTTTGTACAAGCTTTGGTTCGTATAAAACCTGTCATTAAGTCAATTTCTCCTCCTTGGAGTTTGAATTTGGTTCTGGGGGCTCTTCAAGCTCCTCCGTTTGAACCTATGCATTCATTGGACATTAAATTACTTTCTTGGAAAGTTTTGTTCCTTTTGGCCATCTCTTCTGCCAGAAGAGTTTCTGAATTATCTGCTCTTTCTTGTGAGTCTCCTTTTCTGATTTTTCATCAGGATAAGGCGGTGTTGCGAACTTCTTTTGAATTTTTACCTAAAGTAGTGAATTCCAACAACATTAGTAGAGAAATTGTGGTTCCTTCATTATGTCCTAATCCTAAGAATTCTAAGGAGAAATCGTTGCATTCTTTGGATGTTGTTAGAGCTTTGAAATATTATGTTGAAGCTACTAAATCTTTCCGAAAGACTTCTAGTCTATTTGTTATCTTTTCCGGTTCTAGAAAAGGCCAGACAGCTTCTGCCATTTCTTTGGCATCTTGGTTGAAATCTTTAATTCATCTTGCCTATGTTGAGTCGGGTAAAACCCAGCCTCAGAGAATTACAGCTCATTCTACTAGGTCAGTTTCTACTTCCTGGGCATTTAGGAATGAAGCTTCGGTTGATCAGATTTGCAAAGCAGCAACTTGGTCCTCTTTGCATACTTTTACTAAATTCTACCATTTTGATGTATTTTCTTCTTCTGAAGCAGTTTTTGGTAGAAAAGTACTTCAGGCAGCGGTTTCAGTTTGAATCTTCTGCTTATGTTTTTCGTTAAACTTTATTTTGGGTGTGGATTATTTTCAGCAGGAATTGGCTGTCTTTATTTTATCCCTCCCTCTCTAGTGACTCTTGTGTGGAAAGATCCACATCTTGGGTAATCATTATCCCATACGTCACTAGCTCATGGACTCTTGCTAATTACATGAAAGAAAACATAATTTATGTAAGAACTTACCTGATAAATTCATTTCTTTCATATTAGCAAGAGTCCATGAGGCCCGCCCTTTTTTTGTGGTGGTTATGATTTTTTATAAAGCACGATTATTCCAATTCCTTATTTTATATGCTTTTGCACTTTTTTATCACCCCACTTCTTGGCTATTCGTTAAACTGAATTGTGGGTGTGGTGAGGGGTGTATTTGTAGGCATTTTGAGGTTTGGGAAACTTTGCCCCTCCTGGTAGGAATGTATATCCCATACGTCACTAGCTCATGGACTCTTGCTAATATGAAAGAAATGAATTTATCAGGTAAGTTCTTACATAAATTATGTTTTTAAACAACTTTCCAAGTTACTTCTATTATCAAATTTGCTTCATTCTCTTGTTATCCTTTGTTGAATGAACAGCATTGCACTACAGGCAGTTAGCTGAATTTATCTAGTTAGCCAGTCACAAGAGACAAATGTGTGCAGGCACCAATTAGCAGCTAGCTCCCACTAGTATAAGATATGTGCATATTCTTTTTCAACAAGGGATACCAAGAGAGCCCTTTTTAAAATACAATTTAGTTGAAAAGTGTTTTAAAATGACCTGCTCTTTATGAGATGCAAGTTTAATTTTGACTTTCCTATCCCTTTAATGCACCTTTAAATATATTTATTTTATGATTCAGATAGAGCATGCAATAATAAAAGTTTACAATTTACTTCTATTCAATATTTTGTTCTCATTGTTGAAGAGCATACCCAAGTAGATAGCGTACATGTGTCTGGCACACTAGGTGGCAGACAAAACTTCTGCCGTCTAGTGCTCTTTACTTGCAAATATATAACATTGTTAAAAGTATTCTTCCAAAACTGCTGCCATTATTGCATTCCAGATGTGAACACTCCTGAGTCTAATTTTCTGCTTTTCAACAAAGGCCACCAATAGAACAAAGTAAATTTGATAATAGAGCACAACATTTAAAAACAAAATCCAATTTACTTCTATCTGAACCATAGATTAACAAAAATTTGGATTTTCATGTTTCTTTAACATTTTTTTTAGTTTTTCTTTAGAAGATCAATCATTAGTCTCTAGCATTATCATTGTGTCTGCTTTTAATTTACAGCAATCGGAGATGTCATTGGAGTGCATTTTAAAATGTTATGCATCATATTGAGCTTGTTGTGACTTCTCTATGTGTTGCATCAGAAGTATCAGATGTGTCAAATATAAAGTACTTTATTAAAAGCGGCAGGGTAATATACTACTCCAGAGGGAAAGAAAGGTTTGCCTCGAAAATTCAATAAACAAGTACATATTGCATTATATTATGATATGCAGCTCACCGTGAAGTATATGTGGAAGGATTTAACTGATAGCTAGAAAAGTTTACAAGGAAATAGACTGATCTGATTTAACCTGCCAACGACCTTGTTTATTCAGATGACATTTCTAAAAGTGTGCAGAGAGGTTTCCTTTTAATGCAATTATGTGCCACAAACCCTGACCTTTCTGTCTGTCCAGGGGAGCCTTGAATTGGCCCATTCTGTGATATTGTGACATGGCTTCTGTTGCCTCGATTTTGACCTTAGATTTCTTGATACCCTTGAGAGTTACTTATAATAGGCGTGACTCCTGCTTTTTACTTGAAATTGTTAGTTAACCTGCATGAGTGTTTTCTGTAGGTTTTGTGTCTGTAATATATTTTGTTGCTATTAGAAATCTGTTTTTCAATTACTTTTTAATTTAGCATTATTACTTTGAATTATTCATGCAAATTGATATATTTTTACTATTTGTATTCTCTATTCTCAATAAACTAATATAATAAAAATATTGTGCTCTTTATTTATATATATATATATATATATATATATATATATATATATATACAAAGTATATATAAATAAATAAATAAAAATAAAGTTTATTGCAAGGCAACCCAGGAGCATACCCCTTGCAAAACCTCATAAGTATTGTTTATCCTATCTCCTTTGTTGGAGCCAATAAGAAACCAATATAAGTGAGCTCCTGCACTGATTAAATTATGTAAAATATTGCAATATATTGTTCCTTGCTTAAGTCCACTTTAGGGAAGAAAAGTTTGCAAAATAAATAATAAAAAGTACATTGCAATTTTTTATTTCTTATCTATGAATTTCTTATCTATGAATAAGGCTACCTACCAGCCGAAACGCGTAAGACCGACTGGCTGCTGTTGAGTAACGGCATATTTTTATCACTCATGTTAATTTCTTTACCCCTGATTTTTTAAAGTATATTTTATCCTGTTATTTTTAACATTAAAACATACCACTATTTTTTCTAAGAGGTTCGGTGGATTTTTTTCTGTTTCTGGCAATTTTTTATTGCCACACACAATTTACATTTTGAATTGTTGTACATTGAAGCCATCCTTTTTTTTCCTAAATATTTTAAACATATAGTGGCAAACTAAATAACTTTTTTGTTAAAATTACAGTAGATGGGCTAGTGTATGTATTACAAAACATAAAAACATAGAATTTGACGGTAGATAAGAACCAAAAAGGCCCATCAAGTCTACCCATATTACCTGTTACAGTTTTCTTAGGATAGCCGTATGTATGTCCCATCAAGTCTACCCATATTACATGTTACTGTTTTCTTAGGATAGCCGTATGTATGTCCCATCAAGTCTACCCATATTACCTGTTACTGTTTCCTTAGGATAGCCTTATGCATGTCCCATCAGGTCTACCCATATTACCTGTTACTGTTTTCTTAGGATAGCCTCATGCATGTCCCATCAAGTCTACCCATATTACATGTTACTGTTTTCTTAGGATAGCCGTACGTATGTCCCATCAAGTCTACCCATATTACCTGTTACTGTTTTCTTAGGATAGCCTTATGCATGTCCCATCAAGTCTACCTATATTACCTGTTACTGTTTTCTTAGGATAGCCTTATGCATGTCCCATCAAGTCTACCCATATTACCTGTTACTGTTTTCTTAGGATAGCCTTATGCATGTCCCATCAAGTCTACCCATATTACCTGTTACTGTTTTCTTAGGATAGCCGTATGTATGTCCTATCAAGTCTACCCATATTACCTGTTACAGTTTTCTTAGGATAGCCTTATGTATGTCCCATCAAGTCTACCCATATTACCTGTTACTGTTTTCTTAGGATAGCCTTATGCATGTCCCATGAAGTCTACCCATATTACCTGTTACAGTTTTCTTAGGATAGCCGTATGTATGTCCCATCAAGTCTACCCATATTACCTGTTACAGTTTTTTTAGGATAGCCTTATGTATGTCCCATCAAGTCTACCCATATTACCTGTTACTGTTTTCTTAGGATAGCCTTATGCATGTCCCATCAAGTCTACCCATATTACCTGTTACTGTTTTCTTAGGATAGCCTTATGTATGTCCCATCAAGTCTACCCATATTACCTGTTACTGTTTTCTTAGGATAGCCTTATGTATGTCCCATCAAGTCTACCCATATTACCTGTTACTGTTTTCTTAGGATAGCCGTATGTATGTCCCATCAAGTCTACCCATATTACATGTTACTGTTTTCTTAGGATAGCCTTATGTATGTCCCATCAAGTCTACCCATATTACCTGTTACTGTTTTCTTAGGATAGTCTCATGCATGTCCCATCAAGTCTACCCATATTACCTGTTACTGTTTTCTTAGGATAGCCGTATGTATGTCCCATCAAGTCTACCCATATTACATGTTACTGTTTTCTTAGGATAGACTTATGTATGTGCCATCAAGTCTACCCATATTACCTGTTACTGTTTTCTTAGGATAGTCTTATGTATGTCCCATCAAGTCTACCCATATTACCTGTTACTGTTTTCTTAGGATAGCCTTATGTATGTCCCATCAAGTCTACCCATATTACCTGTTACTGTTTTTTTTTTAGGATAGCCGTATGTATGTCCCATCAAGTCTACCCATATAACCTGTTACTGTTTTCTTAGGATAGCCTTATGCATGCCCCATCAAGTCTACCCGTATTACCTGTTACTGTTTTCTTAGGATAGCCTTATGCATGTCCCATCAAGTCTACCCATATTACCTGTTACTGTTTTCTTAAGATAGCCTTATGTATGTCCCATGAAGTCTACCCATATTACCTGTTACAGTTTTCTTAGGATAGCCGTATGTATGTCCCATCAAGTCTACCCATATTACCTGTTACAGTTTTCTTAGGATAGCCGTATGTATGTCCCATCAAGTCTACCCATATTACCTGTTACAGTTTTCTTAGGATAGTCTTATGCATGTCCCATCAAGTCTACCCATATTACCTGTTACAGTTTTCTTAGGATAGTCTTATGTATGTCCCATCAAGTCTACCCATATTACCTATTACTGTTTCTTAGGATAGTCTTATGTATGTCCCATCAAGTCTACCCATATTACCTGTTACAGTTTTCTTAGGATAGCCGTATGTATGTCCCATCAAGACTACCCATATTACATGTTACTGTTTTCTTAGGATAGACTTATGTATGTCCCATCAAGTCTACCCATATTACCTGTTACTGTTTTCTTAGGATAGTCTGATGTATGTCCCAGGCATTTTTGAATTCCTTTACAGTCTTTGTGTTTACCACCTCAATTAGAAGTTTATTCCATGAATCCACCACCATTTCTGTAAAAAAAACGCATTTCCCCTGAATCTGCTTGCTTCTAATTTAAGATTGTGACTCCTTGTTTTGGCATTTTTTTTTTTTTTTTTGGAAAATGCTTTCAGCATCCACTTTCATATATTTGAAGGTTTCTATCATGTCACCTCTCTTTCCCATCTCTCCTCTAAACTATACATATTTAGGTTATAGAGTCTTTCTTTGTACATTGTATATTTTAGACCATGTATCATTTTAGTAGCCCTCCTTTGGACAGTTTCTAGTTTAGTTATATCCTTCTGAATATTTGGGGGTAGATTTATGAAGCAGCGGATGCTGCTTTCCACGGCTGATGTTTCCTGCTCGCTGGAAACCTAAGTTAAGACCGCTAACTTCAGGACTTCGAATATCGTAATCGCACTAACTTCTCATAGTCTCCTACACTTAGCGCTCGCACACTAACCCAACATCGCATTAGACCAACTGCCCTAAACCCGAAGGTAGTTATGGATGCTTTAAATTCCAATGTTCCAATGTTTTTATTTTTAAATATTTATTTCTATACATATATATTTGATTTTTTGTTTTGTTTTTTTAAATATATAGCTATATTTGTATATCTATATGGATGTATACAGATATAGATATGTATACAAATATATATATATAGATAGAGAGAGAATAACTTATTGTGTAGTCCATTAACAAATAAAGACGAGTCAGAAGGCTTGCTTTTCCCTCACAAGACCTCTGGTATGGCATAAAGGGAATCTGACTAAAAGCAGAATGAAGTAAAAAAGTGAGACATTGTGAGCCTCATTTTTATATCTTACCCGGAATCCTTTGCTGCATTGGAAACAATTTATCCAGAGGTTCTTCTGTGGGAAAAGCAAGCAATCTGACTTGTCTGGATTTGTTAATGGAATACACAATGAGTTATTCTCTCTATATTATTTGCATAGTGAAGGATTTTAAACTCACTTTTCGCCTCCCTATAATTTTAAAAGTTGTCAGATATATATAGAAATATCTATTTAGAAATAAAAAGAACATTTTCTTCTATTTGAAGAACATTGTAATGTAATGTATTTCTATTCAAAACACTTTAAAACACATTACTTCCTATACAAATTGATAAAATATTGCATGTTTCAATGTATTTAACTGGAAAGTGCATGACTATATATGTGTATACATGTTTATATATGTGTGTGTATGTATGTATCTATATATGCACATACATAGTTACACGTCTAAACACATAAATACACATGTATACAAATATATTCACATTTATTCATACACACATAAACATATTTAGGCATACATATATACATAATAGCCCTTTTCAGTCAAATACCTTGCCATATACCATAGCCCTTTTCACCCTTTTGGCAATTTTATTAATATATATATATATTTTTTTTTTAATTTCCGGCACTTTATTGGATGTTTTATAAAGTCACAGGTAGTTATATACATATTAAAGTTATCATACATATGCTACATTTCCCGTTTGATTTTTAAGAGTGACAAAGTTATAAATGTAGACATAAAATGTATAAATGCTCGCTCACTATGTTAACTAGGCCGATGTTTAGTTTGGTTTAAAATGAACTTTTTAAAAAATTCTACCAGGGTAGATCATCATTTTCCCTTATGTTATCTTTTGTTAAAGTCTCCAACTTACCCACCTGAGACCCTCCCCCTTTTCCAAAGGAAGTTTCTCCAGTAGTTATGGTTTGTTGATCGTTGGTATTAATGAAGTTCTTGTTATCAGGTTTCTCTTTATTTCCAGTTACTGTGGATAAAAGTGTTTTAAGACGGATAAAAATGTATATTATGGGGACCTGGGTAGGATTTGTAGACCTCTCAGGACTGCAGCCTGTCAGGGAGTTGTTCAGACCGTTCTGTGTCTGTCATTATTTGTCTGATCCTGTCTAGATGTCTTTAGCAAAGGTTGTATAGACTCTTCCTGCAAAAATGTTATGTCTAGGATCAAATTTATTTTCCTTCGTTTAAGAAACCCATATTCTTCTAAGATCAGCAAGTCTGTTACTTTATCGATCCACGTTTTGTTTGTTGGGGTAGTTTGTGCTTTGCAGTTATATGCTACTAGGTGATAAGCCTGCCCAGAGGGCAGTCTATGTTTAAAAGCTACAACCCCCAAGCTAAAGTTACAAAACAAAAAAAAACTAAAATTACTGAAAAAAATAAACAAAGGTATCCAAAATAAAAAATTTAAACCTAAACTAATACCCCTAAAAAAAATACAAAATCCCCCCCAAAATAAAAACACCCTCTAATCTAAAACTAAACTACCAATAGCCCTTAAAAGGACCCTTTGTAGGTAGGGCATTGCCCTAAGTTAAACAGCTCTTTTACCTCTAAAAAATACTAAACCCCCACAAACCAAACCCCCCAAAATAAAAAAAACCTAACACTAAAAAAAACTAAACTACCCATTGCCCCTTAAAGGGACATTAAACACTTTGAGATGGTAATATAAAATGATAAATTGTATATATACAACAACTCTGCAATATACTTTCATTATTTATTTTGTCCTCTTTGCCTGTAATTCCATTCTGAAATTGTGAGCTTTTCCGTTCCTGTTAGAAATGGAAGTGCAGAACACTGTTAAATCCAGCACAACCATTGGCTGCACACTCTAGTGACCTATTTATAACTGTCTCTAATTGGCCACAGCAGAGAAGGTAACACAAGTTACAACATGGCAGCTCCCAGTGTTTTATAGACACTAAAACTTTACACTTATTTTTCACTTTTTAAACAACTAATGAAACTTTAAAAAATACATCTACATGTTAGTCATGGACTAATATTTTCTTTGAATGCATCATTCTATCTAGTGTGTATTTAGTGTTTAATGTCCCTTTAAAGGGGCATTTGTATGGGCATTGCCCTTAAAAGGGCTATCAGCTCTTTTTTGAGCCCAGAAAACCCTAATCTAAAAAAAAAACACTCCACAAATTAAAATAAAAAATCCTAAACCTAAGCCCCAAATAGGTACTCACTGTTCCTGAAGTCTGGCGGAGAAGGTCTTCTTCCAGACGGATCCATTATCTTCTATCTTCATCCGGAGTGAAGGCGGCGCTGAGCGGAGGTGCAGAGCTGTGTTCCCAATGCCTGGATCCTCAGCGGCGGTCCTCAATGGCGGCGGTCATCGGCGGAGTCGTTCCTTGCAATCAATTTGGGGTACCTTGCATTCCTATTGGCTGAAATTTTTAAATCAGCCAATAGTATTACAGCTACTGAAATCCTATTGGCTGTTCAAATCAGCCAATAAGATTTCATTAGCTCTCATCCTATTGGCTGATTTTAAAATATCAGCCAATAGGAATGCAAGATACCCTAATAAATATGTGGTACCTTGCATTCAATCTTCAGAGTGCGGTGGACGATCGCATGAAGAGGTGCCTCCATGCCGCTGAGGACCGCCGCCGCTGAGGATTGCCGCTAAAGATTGCCACATCTGGGAAGACCGCTCTGCACCTCTGCTCCACGCCGCCTTCGCTGTGGATGAAGATAGAAAATGATAGACCCGCCTGGAAGAAGACCTTCTCCGCCGAACTTCAGGAACCGTTAGTACTTATTTGGGGCTTATTTAAGGGCAGTAAAAGAGCTAAATGCCCTTTTAAGGGCAATGCCCATAAAAATGCCCCTTTAGGGGAAATGGGTAGTTTAAGTTTTTTTTATTTTGGGGGGGTTTGATGGGTGGGGGGTTTTACTGTTAGGGGAGACTTGGTTTATTTTTAATGTAAAAGAGCTGATTTCTTTAGGGCAATGCCATACAAAAAGCCCTTTTAAGGGCAATTGGTAGTTTATGCTTAGATTAGGGGGTGTTTTTATTTTCGGGGGGCTATTTTATTTTCATAGGGATTAGGTTTATATTTTTTATTTTGGATAATGTGGTTTTTATTTTGTGTAATGTTGGACTTTTTTTATTTTCTGTAATTTTAGATTAGTTTAAACTTAGTTTTCTTTATTTTTAAAGTAATGTTAGTTTTTTTATTTTAATTGTAATTTAGGATTATTTTAATTTATGTAATGGGGTTAATTTAGGGGGTGTTAGGTTAGGGGGCTTAGTGATTAGTTATTTGCGTTGTTGGGTTTGGCGGTTTAGGGGTTAATATATTTATTATGTTAATTGCTATGTGGATTAATGGCAGTTTAGGGGTTAATAGATTTATTAGGTTAATTAGTGATGTGTGTTAATGGCGGTTTAGGGGTTAATAGATGTATTAGGTAGTTTGCGATGTTGGGGTTGGCGGATTTAGGGGTTAATAATTTTATTAGGTAGTTGGTTGTTTTGTTTTTTTTTCTTAATACTTATTGCGGACGGTTAGGGGTTTTTTTAATACTTATTGTGGTCGGTTAGGTTTTTGTAATGCTCAGTTTGCCTTCGCTGTATCCGGGTGGATTCCGAAAATGGCAGGGTGGTGAAAGATGTACCTTCGGTGGATTCTTTCACCACCCTGCCATTTTCGAATTCACCTGGATGCAGCTTCACTGCATCCAGATGAATTCTTTTGGCTGCACGCGCAGCCAACATTCTTTTGGTTACCTCGTGCTGCCAACATTCCTTTGAGGATGCGTGCACAACTGGCAACACAGACGGACGCGTTACAAACACGATTATGGTATAGATAAGTGATTTTGCGCTATTTAGCCCTATCTGTAACGGATTAAGTCGTAGCTTACATGGGAACTTTTGTAGGTCATTGAGTAAAACTATTCTAGGAGTTAATGTGAATTCTGTCATTAGGATGGTTCGGAAGTGGTTTTCTATTGTTTGCCACAGCGGTCTCAGCTTTCTGCATTCCCACCACATGTGTATATAACTTCCCTCTTTATTGCAGCATCTATTACTAGTTTCTGGGTATATGGAGTGTAAGCGGGTTGGTGTGTGGAAACACCTCTTCAAGACCTTATAGTTTAGTTCTAGTAACTGTGGAGATGTGGAAGAACTCTTAGTATGCCTAAAGACCTTTCCCCAGTCTTCTCTTTCTAGGATCGTCTCCAGGTCTTCATGCCATCTAGAAGTGTATGTTGGGAGATGGGTTGTGTGATTTGTTTGTAAAAGTTTTCTTGATATAGAGAGGGAGTGTTTTATTGTTCTCTTCCTAGAGCAAAGATACTCAAATGGGGTTAGGTCTCTTAAAAAGTCAGTTTTGTATGGAGAAGTCTGTATAAAATGAGAGAATTGAGAATGCTTGAGCCAGTTGGTATATCTGCTCCCTGCTATTTCTGAGAGACGATCTCTATTCAGAAGCTTGCCATTATTAGTGAAGTTATTGGAAGGGGTTGCATAATCCCATTCTGTTAGTCTTTGTTGTCCTCTGTCTAGGCCTCCTATTATCTCCGCATTTGTGGGTATTGGAAAGAGAGAGGATCGAATGCCTGATATGTTTTTTTCTGGGAAAATCATGTCCCATGTAACAAATATATGTTTGTGGATTTCTAAGTCTAGATATTGTGGACGTGTTTTGGGGTAATTTTTTATTAATATTTTAATATGTTTTAGAATGTGTTTTGACAACAACAACAAAAAATGAACCCTTACAGTTTACAATGTTATCAGTATAACACATAAGAACTACTACTGTATAGCTGTAAAAAACTGTCAAAATGCACTGAAATAAGAGGCGGTTTTCAACGGCTTAGAAATCAGTTTATGAGCCTACCTAAATTTAGCTTTAAAAAAGTATACCAAAAGAACAAAGCAAATTTGATGATAAAAGTAAATTTAAAGTTGTGTAAAATTCCATGCCATATCTGAATCATACAAATATAATTTTGACTGACTGTCCCTTTAAACAGGGTCGCTATATTGCTTATCGCATCCCGCATTAACATTAGCACGCCACTTGTAATCTTCCCATACTGTGCCATACTCATTTTCAGTAATGAAATAAGGCCTAGATTTGGAGTTTGGCGGTAGCCGTGAAAACCAGCGTTAGAGGCTCCTAACGCTGGTTTTAGGCTAACTCCGGTATTTGGAGTCACTCAAAAAAGGGTCTAACGCTCACTTTTCAGCCGCGACTTTTCTATACCGCAGATCCCCTTACGTTCAATTGCGTATCCTATCTTTTCAATGGGATCTTTCTAACTCCGGTATTTAGAGTCGTGTCTGAAGTGAGCGTTAGAAATCTAACGACAAAACTCCAGCCGCAGAAAAAAAGTCAGTAGTTAAGAGCTTTTTGGGCTAACGCCGGTTCATAAAGCTCTTAACTACTGTACTCTAAAGTACACTAACACACATAAACTACCTATGTACCCCTAAACCAAGGCCCCCCCCACATCGCCGCCACTCGATTAAATGTTTTTAACCCCTAATCTGCCGACCGCCACCTACGTTATACTTATGTACCCCTAATCTGCTGCCCCTAACACCGCCGACCCCCTGTATTATATTTATTAACCCCTAATCTGCCCCCCCACAACATCGCCGCCAGCTACCTACAATAATTAACCCCTAATCTGCCGACCGCAAAGCGCCGCCACCTACATTATAGCTATGTACCCCTAATCTGCTGCCCCTAACACCGCCGACCCCTATATTATATTTATTAACCCCTAATCTGCCCCCCTCAACATCGCCTCCACCTGCCTACACTTATTAACCCCTAATCTGCCGAGCGGACCGCACCGCTACTATAATAAAGTTATTAACCCCCTAATCCGCCTCACTAACCCTATAATAAATAGTATTAACCCCTAATCTGCCCTCCCTAACATCGCCGACCACCTAACTTCAATTATTAACCCCTAATTTGCCGACCGGAGCTCACCGCTATTCTAATAAATGTATTACCCCTAAAGCTAAGTCTAAACCCTAACACTAACACCCCCCTAAGTTAAATATAATTTTAATCTAACGAAATTAATTAACTCTTATTAAATAAATTATTCCTATTTAAAGCTAAATACTTACCTGTAAAATAAATCCTAATATAGCTACAATATAAATTATAAGTACATTGTAGCTATTTTAGGATTAATATTTATTTTACAGGCAACTTTGTAATTATTTTAACCAGGTACAATAGCTATTAAATAGTTAAGAACTATTTAATAGCTACCTAGTTAAAATAATTACAAAATTACCTGTAAAATAAATCCTAACCTTAAGTTACAATTAAACCTAACACTATACTATCATTAAATTAATTAAATAAAATACCTATAATTACCTACAATTAAACCTAACACTACACTATCAATACATTAATTAAATACAATATCTACAAATAACTACAATGAAATAAAACTAACTAAAGTACAAAAAATAAAAAAGAACTAAGTTACAAAAAATAAAAAAAATATTTACAAACATAAGAAAAATATTACAACAATTTTAAACTAATTACACCTACTCTAAGCCCCCTAATAAAATAACAAAGACCCCCAATCAAGTTCAATCTGATTGGCTGATTGGAACAGCCAATCGGATTGAACTTGATTCTGATTGGCTGATTCCATCAGCCAATCAGAATATTCCTACCTTAATTCCGATTGGCTGATAGAATCCTATCAGCCAATCGTAATTCGAGGGACGCCATCTTGGATGACGTCCCTTAAAGGAACCGTCATTCTTCAGTTGGACGTCGCCGGAAGAAGATGGGTCCGCGTTGGAGGTCTTCAGGATGGAGCCGGTCGTCATCGGATGAAGATAGAAGATGCCGCTTGGATCAAGATGGTTGCCGGTCCGGATCGCCTCTTCTTCCTGGATTAGGATGAAGACTTTGGAGCCTCTTCTGGACCTCTTCAGCCACCGGATGATGGATCGCCAGCCCCCGCTTGGGTTGGATGAAGATTTTGGAGCCAGGACGGATTGGTGATACCTGGTGAGGTGAAGACAAGGTAGGATGATCTTCAGGGGCTTAGTGTTAGGTTTATTTAAGGGGGGTTTGGGTTAGATTAGGGGTATGTGGGTGGTGGGTTGTAATGTTGGGGGGGGTATTGTATGTTTTTTTTGACAGGCAAAAGAGCTGAACTTCTTGGGGCATGCCCCGCAAAGGGCCCTGTTCAGGGCTGGTAAGGTAAAAGAGCTTTGAACTTTAGTAATTTAGAATAGGGTAGGGCATTTTTTATTTTGGGGGTCTTTGTTATTTTATTAGGGGGCTTAGAGTAGGTGTAATTAGTTTAAAATTGTTGTAATATTTTTCTTATGTTTGTAAATATTTTTTTATTTTTTGTAACTTAGTTCTTTTTTATTTTTTGTACTTTAGTTAGTTTATTTCATTGTAGTTATTTGTAGATATTGTATTTAATTAATGTATTGATAGTGTAGTGTTAGGTTTAATTGTAGGTAATTGTAGGTATTTTATTTAATTAATTTAATGATAGTATAGTGTTAGGTTTAATTGTAACTTAGGTTAGGATTTATTTTACAGGTAATTTTGTAATTATTTTAACTAGGTAACTATTAAATAGTTCTTAACTATTTAATAGCTATTGTACCTGGTTTAAAATAATTACAAAGTTGCCTGTAAAATAAATATTAATCCTAAAATAGCTACAATGTAATTATAATTTATATTGTAGCTATATTAGGATTTATTTTACAGGTAAGTATTTAGCTTTAAATAGGAATAATTTATTTAATAAGAGTTAATTAATTTCGTTAGATTAAAATTATATTTAATTTAGGGGGGTGTTAGTGTTAGGGTTAAACTTAGCTTTAGGGGTTAATACATTTATTAGAATAGCGGTGAGCTCTGGTCGGCAGATTAGGGGTTAATAATTGAAGTTAGGTGTCGGCGATGTTAGGGAGGGCAGATTAGGGGTTAATACTATTTATTATAGGGTTAGTGAGGCGGATTAGGGGTTAATAACTTTATTATAGTTGCGGTGCGGTCCGCTCAGCAGATTAGGGGTTAATAAGTGTAGGCAGGTGGGGGCGACGTTGTGGGCGGCAGATTAGGGGTTAATAAATATAATATAGGGGTCGGCGGTGTTATGGGCAGCAGATTAGGGGTACATAAGGATAATGTAAGTAGCGGCGGTTTACGGAGCGGCAGGTTAGGGGTTAAAAATAATATGCAGGGTTCAGCGATAGCGGGGGCGGCAGAATAGGGGTTAATAAGTGTAAAGTTAGGGGCTGTTTAGACTCGGAGGTACATGTTAGAGTGTTAGGTGCAGACGTAGGAAGTGTTTCCCATAGCAAACAATGGGGCTGCGTTTAGAAGCTGAACGCGGCTTTTTTTGCAGGTGTTAGGTTTTTTTTCAGCTCAAACAGCCCCATTGTTTTCTATGGGGGGAATCGTGCACGAGCACGTTTTTGAGGCTGGCCGCTTGCGTAAGCAACTCTGGTATCGAGAGTTGAAGTTGCGTTAAATATGCTCTACGCTCCTTTTTTGGAGCCCTAACGCTGACATTATATGGACTCTCAATACCAGAGTTATTTTTTGTGGTGCGGCCAGAAAAAAGCCGGCGTTAGCTACGCGGGTCCCTTACCGACAAAACTCTAAATCTAGCCGTAAGTAAATTAGATTATTTTGTTTATATATTTTTGTAAAGCCATATCATAAAGCATTGATAATCAGCATAATCAAGGTGCATCAGAAATACCTCCATCTGCATTAATCCTGAACTAAAAAACAGGTAGTCTTTTTAGCCACCCATATGTATAGGATTACAGGCTTTTTAAAATGTTAAATTCAATAACAATGATCATTGGCTTGGCTTCACATGCATAAATGCCCCGGCATAAATGGTTACATTTGATAAAAGTAGGAATACTTCTCCAGTGTAAATGTATTTCACAAAATCATAATGTTAATTTTTAAGTACTTGAGTGGCTGCATAAATATGGCAGAACTTTGACAGTTTATTCTTGGACTGCTAGTGACTACATACCATGGGGCCAATTTACTAAGTTGCAGATGCAACTGTTTCCGCGCGAGGCTTCAGATTTGCTGGAAACAAAAGTTAAGAAGCCTAAGAGTTGTTGGACAGCAATCATCCCTTTTGGATATGATTGGGATAATTGACACTCTCTGCTAGCGGGTGATTGGCCGCGGATGTGCAGGGGGCGGCATTGCACAAGCATTTCACCAGAAATGCTTGTGCAATTTTAAATGCCGACAGCGCATGCAGCGACATGTATTTAGCGATGCCGGGCGGACATGATCCGCTGTAAATATACATTTTATTGGTTCACCCTAGACAGGGACCCCCAGGGCAGAAAATGCTGTGATTGGAGATGTCATTGCCAGAAAATGCAGCATATGTGTAACTTTACCTTAATACAGCGCATCCAGAGCAAAGCTCTGTTAAAGGGAACAGTCAAACACAGAGCAGCACTGCACAGTGGCATTGATTAATGATTGGCTCTCAGAATTTTTTTTCAACCCTAGCCTTTGCCGGTCTGCAAAGCTGTGACTCCTGGATATGACGTTCTTGTGAGCAATGCAACTTTTTATTACTACATTTTTACTTTATAATTGTGCAACGTTAGACCAAGGGTAAAAGAAAACAATTTTATTCAAGAGACATTTGAAAAACTTAACTTTTTTTTCTCTGCAGCTAATTAGCAAAGGAATTTTCAACTGCTGCAATAATTGCTTTATTTTACAGGTAATAATCTTGTTGCGGAAAGTGAAAAAAAATGCTCTGCCTCTGGAATCAACACATTGTAATTGAGCTGGTGCTTTGGTGTAACTGCCTAATTTAAAACTGCATTTAACTTAAAAATGACCTGCAGACATTTTTTCACGAAAAAAAAATCTCAGTGAAGAAAGTGGAAAAAAAAGTTCTGCCTCTGGGACAGTGACACATACTCTCTAGTGAGTCTCCCAGAACCCCATCTTTAATGTGACTCCCTTTGTTTTTTTCCCATTCTTAGTTCTGTCTATTGGACTGGATGGGACCTAAGTACATTTTACACCATCCACTTGCTAAGGCACCTCCACTACACTGAGTACACATTCCTAAATAGATCAGTTCAGATGGTCACTGGTGTCCTTCTCAGCCATGTTTGACCCGTTGCTTTCCAGTGCAAGTTAGCATCTTCTGCCTGAGGTACACATTCCAGGGTAGATTGTTTTAGATGTGCACTGTTGTCCTCCTTGGCAGGCATTTGTTAGTAGTTGCTTTCCAGTGCAAGCTAGCATCTCACTGCCTTTGCCAGTCAGTGGGTGGTACTATATTGTGTTCATTAGATGGCATTCTCTTGTCAGTCTTGTATAGGGTCATAATAGGTTGCATATACATAGGTACACAGTCAAACATGTTTGAGTTCTCAGGCTGCTATCTTAAAACATCTTCTAGACACTAGGGATATTGATTGGACTGTTAGACCCTCTACTATTTTTTTATTCTAATTCTTCTTATATCCCTTTTGCATTTGAGCCATCTACAGCTTTAGAACCTTTAGTGGGCTCCATTTAAGAAGCACTGGGCAGGCAACCCTGAACCTGTCCACCCCAGCATCATGGCCATGCAAATATTCTGCCTGCATTTAACATCACCCCAGTCGGACAAGTCCGGGGAGTTGCAAACCACCAAGCTCAGAGCTGACGTTTAGTCTAATGACCATTGCTAATTAACTATTCATCTGCAGGTTCACATGAGTTACAAAGCTGCACCTGCAGCTTGTTAATAGAGCCCAATTTATTAAGGAAACCTTTTGTTGTAGATATTAAAAACGCTAGGCATCTACATCAAACAGATTCAGTCCTATAGTATTCCTGATTAATTCCTTATTTCTGAAAATATCAAAGAGGTTATTATGAAAGAATTGTGAAATCCGAGAAATAGCTTCTGTATTCCTAAAATATTTAAATATTTTCAATCTAACAATAACTGGTCTTCTAAAAAGTAGATTTTTTCATGTAATTGGGCAAGAGTCCATGAGCTAGTGATGTATGGTATATACAATCTACCAGGAGGGGCAAAGTTTCCCAAACCTCAAAATGCCTATAAATACACCCCCTCACCACACCCCACAAATTCAGTTTTACAAACTTTGCCTCTATGGAGGTGGTAAAGTAAGTTTGTGCTAAGATTTCTACGTTGATATGTGCTTCTCAGCATTTTGAAGCCCTATCTCCTCTCAGAGTACCAGTGAATGTCAGAGGGTGTGTGCAGGGAGTATCACCTATTGAATGTAATGGTTTTCCTCGCGGGAGATCTATATCATAGTTCTCTGTTATCGGTCGTAGAGATTTATCTACTACCTCCCTTATTCAGATTGAACAATATACTCTCATTTTCCATTACCTCTACTGATAACTGTTTCAGTACTGGTTTGGCAATCTGCTATATGTGGATGGGTGTCTTTTCGGTAAGTATGTTTCACTACTTAAGACACTCTCAGCTATGGTTTGGCACTTAATGCATTAATATAAAAGTTCTAAATATATGTATTGTACTTATATTTGCCATGAGTCAGGTTTATGTATATTTCCTTTTTGCAGACTATCAGTTTCATATTTGGGAGAAAAACATATTTAGGAAAATATGTTTCTTACCTGGGGTATAGTCTTTTTTTCAATTGACTGCAAAATGCCAAAGTGTATTGCGGCATTCTTGGTGCGGAAAAAGGTACGTTCCGATGACGCAAAATCGTCATTTCCGGTGTCCCTTAGTTGACGCTGAGTTCCTTGCATAAAGTTGCGTCTACAATGACGCGAGGTGTGTCATTTCCGAATGTTGTTAGCGCCCCCAAAAAAATCAGTTTGCGTTGTGCTATCATACTTGGTGCCAAATATTTTCATTACTTAAATCCCCCATTACATCTGCCTCCTTGCCTTTTTCTATATCAGAGGGCTATGCATGTTTGCATTTTTTTCCCATTTCTGAACTGCCATATAAGGAAATTGATAATTTTGCTTTATATGTTGTTTTTTCTCTTACATTTGCAAGATGTCCTCAATCTGATCCTGTCTCAGAAACCACTGTTGGAACCCTGCTGCCTGATAACAGTTCTACCAAAACTAAGTGCAATTTGTTATGTAAATTTGTGGAGATTATATCTCCAGCTGTGTTATTGCTAATAGTTGTCATGATAAGCTTTTACAGTGCAAAAAAATGTGTCCATCAGTAATAGTATGTCTGTTGTTTCTTCAACATCCTATGTACATGATATACCTGTGAATATAAACGATTGTATTGCTGATGTGATTCAGAAGGCTTGTCCTGCCATCCCGCCCTTCTAATAAACGTAAAAGGTCTTTTAAAACTTCTCATAAAGTTGATGAAATTTCAAATGACCGACAACATACTGAATATCCTCCTCTGATGAGGATCTATCTGATTCAGAAGATCATACCTCAGATATTGACAATGACAAATCTACGTATTTATTTAAAATGGAGTATATTCGTTCCTTGTTAAGAGGTGTTGATTACATTTGGATATTGAGGAAACTAGTCTTCTTGATATTAAAACTAGTAAACGTTTAAATTCTGTTTATAAACCTCCTGTGGTTACTCCAGAGGTTTTTCCAGTTCCTGATGCTATTTCTGATATGATTTCTAAGGAATGGCATAGGCCTGGTACTTCTTTTATACCTTCTTCAAGGTTTAAAAAATCGTATCCTTTGCCAAAAGTTAGATTAGAGTTTCGGGAAAAGATCCCCTAAATTGATGGTGGCTATTTCTACTCTTGCTAAACGTACTACGTTATTCCTATGGAAGATAGTATTTCTTTTAAAGATCTTTAGATATGGAAACTTGAATCCTATCTAAGGAAAGCTTATTTATATTCTTGCCATCTTCTTAGGGCCTGCCATTTCTATGGCTGATGTTGCAGCTGCATCAACTTTTTGGTTGGAAAGTTTAGCGCAACAGAAAATGGATCCTGATTTGTCTAGCATTGTTCGCTTGCTTCAACATGCTAATCATTTTATCTGTGATGCCATTTCTTTCATGTAATTAGCAAGAGTCCATGAGCTAGTGACGTATGGGGATATACATTCCTACCAGGAGGGGCCAAAGTTTCCCAAACCTCAAAATGCCTATAAATACACCCCTCACAACACCCACAAATCAGTTTTACAAACTTTGCCTCACTGATGGGAGGGTGGTGAAAGTAAGTTTGTGCTAGATCTACGTTGAAGTATGCGCTCCGCAGCAGGTTGGAGCCCGGTTTTCCTCTCAGCGTGCAGTGAATGTCAGAGGCTGTGAAGAGAGTATTGCCTATTTGAATTCAATGATCTCCTTCTACGGGGTCTATTTCTCATAGGTTCTCTGTTATCGGTCTTAGAGATTCATCTCTTACCTCCTTTTCAGATCGACCAATATACTCTTATATATACCCATTACCTCTACTGATTCTCGTTTCAGTACTGGTTTGGCTTTCTACTACATGTAGATGAGTGTCCTGGGGTATGTAAGTCTTATTTTGTGACGCTCTAAGCTATGGTTGGCACTTTTATATAAAGTTCTAAATATTTGTGTTTAAACATTTATTTGCCTTGATTCAGGATGTTCAATATTCCTTATTTCAGACCAGTCTGTTTCATTATTTGGGATAATGCATTTGAATAATCCAATTTTTTTCTTACCTTAAAATTTGACTTTTTCCCCTGTGGCTGTTAGGCTCGCGGGGGCTGAAAATGCTTAATTTTATTGCAGCATTCTTGGCGCTGACTTTTTTGGCGCAAAAAAATTTCTTTGTTATTTCCCCGGCGTCATACTTGTCGCCGGAAGTTGCGTTCATTTTTGACGTTATTTCGCCAAAAGTGTCGGCGGTTACTGGGATGTGGCGTCATTTTTGGCGCTAAAAGCATTTAGGCGCCAAATAATGTGGGCGTCTTTTTTGGTGCTAAAAAATATGGGCGTCATTATTGTCTCCACATTATTTAAATCTCATTGTTTATTTGCTTCTGGTTGCTAGAAGCTTGTTCACTGGCATTTTTTTCCCATTCCTGAACCTGTCATTTAAGGAATTTGATCAATTTTGCTTTATATGTTGTTTTTTCTATTACATATTGCAAGATGTCTCAGATTGACCCTGAATCAGAAGATACTTCTGGAAAATCGCTGCCTGATGCTGGATCTACCAAAGTTAAGTGTATTTGCTGTAAACTTGTGGTATCTGTTCCTCCAGCTGTTGTTTGTAATGAATGTCATGACAAACTTGTTAATGCAGATAATATTTCCTTTAGTAATGTTACATTACCTGTTGCTGTTCCATCAACATCTAATACTCAGAGTGTTCCTGTTAACATAAGAGATTTTGTTTCTAAATCCATTAAGAAGGCTATGTCTGTTATTCCTCCTTCTAGTAAACGTAAAAGGTCTTTTAAAACTTCTAATTTTTCAGATGAATTTTTAAATGAACATCATCATTCTGATTCTGATAATGATTCCTCTGGTTCAGAGGATTCTGTTTCAGAGCTTGATGCTGATAAATCTTCATATTTATTCAAAATGGAATTTATTCGTTCTTTACTTAAAGAAGTCTTAATTGCATTAGAAATAGAGGAATCTGGTCCTCTTGATACTAAATCTAAACGTTTAAAAAGGTTTTTAAATCTCCTGCAGTTATTCCAGAAGTTTTTCCTGTCCCTGATGCTATTTCTGAAGTAATTTCCAGGGAATGGAATAATTTGGGTAATTCATTTACTCCTTCTAAACGTTTTAAGCAATTATATCCTGTGCCATCTGACAGATTAGAGTTTTGGGACAAAATCCCTAAGGTTGATGGGGCTATCTCTACTCTTGCTAAACGTACTACTATTCCTACGGCAGATAGTACTTCCTTTAAGGATCCTTTAGATAGGAAAATTGAATCCTTTCTAAGAAAAGCTTACTTATGTTCAGGTAATCTTCTTAGACCTGCTATATCTTTAGCGGATGTTGCTGCAGCTTCAACTTTTTGGTTGGAAGCTTTAGCGCAACAAGTAGCAGATCATAATTCTCATAGCATTGTTAATCTTCTTCAACATGCTAATAATTTTATTTGTGATGCCATCTTTGATATCATTAGGGTTGATGTCAGGTATATGTCTCTAGCTATTTTAGTTAGAAGAGCTTTATGGCTTAAAACTTGGAATGCTGATATGTCTTCCAAGTCAACTTTGCTTTCCCTTTCTTTCCAGGGTAATAAATTATTTGGTTCACAGTTGGATTCTATTATTTCAACTGTTACTGGGGGGAAAGGAACTTTTTTACCACAGGATAAAAAATCTAAAAATAAATTTAGGTCTACTAATCGTTTTCGTTCCTTTCGTCACAATAAGGAACAAAAGCCTGATCCTTCCCCTACAGGAGCGGTATCAGTTTGGAAACCATCTCCAGTCTGGAATAAATCCAAGCCTTTTAGAAAGCCAAAGCCAGCTCCCAAGTCAACATGAAGGTGCGGCCCTCATTCCAGCCCAGCTGGTAGGGGGCAGATTATGATTTTTCAAAGAAATTTGGATCAATTCGATTCACAATCTTTGGATTCAGAACATTGTTTCACAAGGGTACAGAATAGGCTTCAAGATAAGGCCTCCTGCAAGAAGATTTTTTCTTTCCCGTGTCCCAGTAAATCCAGTGAAGGCTCAAGCATTTCTGAAATGTGTTTCAGATCTAGAGTTGACTGGAGTAATTATGCCAGTTCCAGTTCTGGAACAGGGGCTGGGGTTTTACTCAAATCTCTTCATTGTACCAAAGAAGGAGAATTCCTTCAGACCAGTTCTGGATTTAAAAATATTGAATCATTATGTAAGGATACCAACATTCAAAATGGTAACTATAAGGACTATTCTGCCTTTTGTTCAGCAAGGGCATTATATGTCCACAATAGATTTACAGGATGCATATCTGCATATTCCGATTCATCCAGATCACTATCAGTTTCTGAGATTCTCTTTCCTAGACAAGCATTACCAGTTTGTGGCTCTGCCGTTTGGCCTAGCAACAGCTCCAAGGATTTTTACAAAGGTTCTCGGTGCCCTTCTGTCTGTAATCAGAGAACAGGGTATTGTGGTATTTCCTTATTTGGACGATATCTTGGTACTTGCTCAGTCTTCACATTTAGCAGAATCTCATACGAATCGACTTGTATTGTTTCTTCGAGAACATGGTTGGAGGATCAATTTACCAAAAAGTTCATTGATTCCTCAGACAAGGGTAACCTTTTTAGGTTTCCAAATAGATTCAGTGTCCATGACTCTGTCTCTGACAGACAAGAGACGTCTAAAATTGGTTTCAGCTTGTCGAAACCTTCAGTCTCAATCATTCCCTTCGGTAGCCTTATGCATGGAAATTCTAGGTCTTATGACTGCTGCATCGGACGCGATCCCCTTTGCTCGTTTTCACATGCGACCTCTTCAGCTCTGTATGCTGAACCAGTGGTGCAGGGATTATACAAAGATATCTCAATTAATATCTTTAAAACCGATTGTACGACACTCTCTGACGTGGTGGACAGACCACCATCGTTTAGTTCAGGGGGCTTCTTTTGTTCTTCCGACCTGGACTGTGATTTCAACAGATGCAAGTCTGACAGGTTGGGGAGCTGTTTGGGGGTCTCTGACAGCACAAGGGGTTTGGGAATCTCAGGAGGTGAGATTACCAATCAACATTTTGGAACTCCGTGCAATTTTCAGAACTCTTCAGTCATGGCCTCTTCTAAAGAGAGAGTCGTTCATTTGTTTTCAGACGGACAATGTCACATGTCAATCATCAAGGAGGGACTCACAGTCCTCTGGCTATGAAAGAAGTATCTCGAATACTATACTATACTGTATGGGCGGAATCCAGCTCCTGTCTAATTTCTGTGTTTCATATCCCAGGTATAGACAATTGGGAAGCGGATTATCTCAGTCGCCAAACGTTACATCCGGGTGAATGGTCTCTTCACCCAGAGGTATTTCTTCAGATTGTTCAAATGTGGGGACTTCCAGAAATAGATCTGATGTCTTCTCATCTAAACAAGAAACTTCCCAGGTATCTGTCCAGATCCAGGGATACTCAGGCGGAGGCAGTGGATGCATTGTCACTTCCTTGGAAGTATCATCCTGCCTATATCTTTCCGCCTCTAGTTCTTCTTCCAAGAGTGATTTCCAAGATTCTTAAGGAGTGCTCGTTTGTTCTGCTGGTGGCTCCAGCATGGCCTCACAGATTTTGGTATGCGGATCTTGTCCGGATGGCCACTTGCCAACCGTGGACTCTTCCATTAAGACCAGACCTTCTATCGCAAGGTCCTTTTTTCCATCAGGATCTCAAATCCTTAAATTTGAAGGTATGGAGATTTAACGCTTGATTCTCAGTCATAGAGGTTTCTCTGACTCTGTGATTAATACTATGTTACAGGCTCGTAAATCTGTATCTAGGAAGATATATTATCGAGTCTGGAAGATTTACATTTCTTGGTGTTTTTCTCATCATTTTTCTTGGCATTCTTTTAGAATTCCTAGAATTTTACAGTTTCTTCAGGATGGTTTGGATAAAGGTTTGTCTGCAAGTTCCTTGAAAGGACAAATCTCTGCTCTTTCTGTTCTTTTCCACAGAAAGATTGCTAGTCTTCCTGATATTCATTGTTTTATACAAGCTTTGGTTCGTATAAAACCTGTTATTAAGTCAATTTCTCCTCCTTGGAGTTTGAATTTGGTTCTGGGGGCTCTTCAAGCTCCTCCGTTTGAACCTATGCATTCGCTGGACATTAAATTACTTTCTTGGAAAGTTTTGTTTCTTTTGGCCATCTCTTCTGCTAAAAGAGTTTCTGAATTATCTGCTCTTTCTAGTGAGTCTCCTTTTCTGATTTTTCATCAGGATAAGGCGGTGTTGCGAACTTCTTTTAAATTTTTACCTAAGGTTGTGAATTCTAACAACATTAGTAGAGAAATTGTGGTTCCTTCATTGTGTCCTAATCCTAAGAATTCTAAGGAAAGATCGTTGCATTCTTTGGATGTAGTTAGAGCTTTGAAATATTATGTTGAAGCTACTAAAAATTTCAGATAGACTTCTAGTCTATTTGTTATCTTTTCCGGTTCTAGGAAAGGTCAGAAGGCCTCTGCCATTTCTTTGGCGTCTTGGTTAAAGTCTTTGATTCATCATGCTTATGTCGAGTCGGGTAAAACTCCGCCTCAAAGGATTACAGCTCATTCTACTAGGTCAGTTTCTACTTCCTGGGCGTTTAGGAATGAAGCTTCGGTTGATCAGATTTGCAAAGCAGCAACTTGGTCTTCTTTGCATACTTTTACTAAATTCTACCATTTTGATGTGATTTCTTCTTCTGAAGCAGTTTTTGGTAGAAAAGTACTTCAGGCAGCTGTTTCAGTTTGATTCTTCTGCTTATAATTTCAGTTTTTTTCATTATAAGATTTAAACTTTATTTTGGGTGTGGATTATTTTCAGCGGAATTGGCTGTCTTTATTTTATCCCTCCCTCTCTAGTGACTCATGCGTGGAAGATCCACATCTTGGGTATTCATTATCCCATACGTCACTAGCTCATGGACTCTTGCTAATTACATGAAAGAAAACATAATTTATGTAAGAACTTACCTGATAAATTCATTTCTTTCATATTAGCAAGAGTCCATGAGGCCCACCCTTTTTTTGTGGTAGTTATAATTTTTTTGTATAAAGCACAATTATTCCAATTCCTTATTTTTTTATGCTTTCGCACTTTTTTCTTATCACCCCACTTCTTGGCTGTGCGTTAAACTGATTTGTGGGTGTGGTGAGGGGTGTATTTATAGGCATTTTGAGGTTTGGGAAACTTTGCCCCTCCTGGTAGGAATGTATATCCCATACGTCACTAGCTCATGGACTCTTGCTAATATGAAAGAAATGAATTTATCAGGTAAGTTCTTACATAAATTATGTTTTTTTATATCATCAAAACTGATGTTAAATCTATGTCTTTAGCTATTTTAGCTACAAGAGGTTTGTGGCTCAAATATTGGAATGCTGACATGGTATCTTAAGTCTAGATTACTATCTCTTTCTTTCCAAGGTAATAAGTTATTTGGTTCTCAGTTGGATTTGATTATTTCAACTGTCACTGGGGGGAAGGGAATTTTTTTTGCCTCAGGGTAAAAGACCTAAGGGTAAATCTAAAACTTCTAACTGTTTTCGTTCCTTTCGACAAAGTAAGGTAAAGAAACCTAATCCTTCCTCCAAAGAATCTGGTTCCAATTGGAAACCTTCTTCAAGTTGGAGTAAATCCAAGCCGTTTAAGAAACCAAAGCCAACCCCCAAGTCTGCATGAAGGTGCAGCCCTCATTCCAGCTCAGCTGGTAGGGAGAGGGCAGATTAAGATTCTTCCAAAAAAAATTGGGCAGATTCCGTCCCAAATCAATGGATTCAGAGTAGGGTCTCTTTTAAGGGTACCAAATAGGATTCAGAGTAACACCTCCTGTGAGAAGATTTTTTCTCTCATGTATCCCAGCAAATCCAGTAAAGGCTTAGGCTTTTCTTAAGAGTGTTTCAGACCTGGAGCTTTCAGGGGTAATCATACCAGTTCCGTTTCAGGAACAGGGTCTGAGGTTTTATTCAAATCTATTTATTGTCCCAAAGAAAGAAAATTCATTCAGGCCAGTTCTGGATCTGACAATTTTCAATCGTTATGTAAGAGTGCCAACTTTCAAAATGGTGACTATAAGGACTATTCTGCCTTTTGTTCAGCAAGGGCATTATATGTCCACAATAGACTTACAGGATGCATATCTTCATATTCCGATTCATTCAGACCACTATCAGTTTCTGAGATTCTCTTTTCTAGACAAGCATTACCAATTTGTCGCTCTTCCATTTGGCCTAGTGACAGCTCCAAGAATCTTTTCAAAGGTTCTCGGTGCCCTACTCTCTTTAATCAGAGAACGGGGTATTGCGGTGTTTCCTTATTTGGACGATATCTTGGTACTAGCTCAGTCGTAACATTCTGCAGAATCTCACATGAATCAATTAGTGTTATTTCTTCAAAGACATGGTTGGAGGATCAATTTACCAAAAAGTTATTTGATTACTCAGACAAGGGTCACCTTTTTAGGTTTCCAGATAGATTCAGTGTCCATGACTCTGTCTCTAACAGACAAGAGACGATTAAAATTGGTTTCAGCTTGTCGGAACCTTCAGTCTCAATCATTCCCTTCAGTGGCTATGGAAGTTTTAGGTCTCATGACTGCAGCATCGGACGCGATCCCCTTTGCTCATTTTCATATGAGACCTCTCCAGCTTTGTATGCTGAACCAATGGTGCAGGGATTATACAAATATATCACAATTAATATCCATAAATCCCAATGTTCGACTCTCTCTGACTTGGTGGTTAGATCACCATCGTATAGTTCAAGGGGCCTCTTTTGTTTGTCCAACCTGGACTGTGATCACAACAGATGCAAGTCTTTCAGGTTGGGGAGCTGTCTGGGGATCTCTGAAAGCACAAGGGGTTTGGAAATCTCAAGAGGCGAGCTTACCAATCAATATTTTAGAACTGCGTGCTATTTTCAGGGCTCTTCAGGTTTGGCCTTTGTTGAAGAAAGAACCATTCATTTGTTTTTATACAGACAATATCACAACTGTGGCATATGCCAATCATTAGGGTGGGACTCTCATCCTGAAGCTATGAAAGAAGTATCTCGGATACTTGCTTGGGCGGAATCCAGCTCCTGTCTAATTTCTGCGGTTCATATCCCAGGTATAGACAATTGGGAAGCGGATTATCTCAGCCGTCAGACTTTACATCCGGGGGAGTGGTTGCTCCATCCAGATGTGTTTTCTCAGATTGTTCAGATGTGGGGTCTTCTAGAAATAAATCTGATGACTTCCCATCTAAACAAGAAACTACCCAGGTACCTGTCCAGGTCCAGGGATCCTCAGGCGGAAGCGGTGGATGCGTTAGCAGTTCCTTGGCGTTACCAACCTGTTTATATCTTCCCGCCTCTGGTTCTTCTTCCAAGAGTGATTTCCAAGATCATCATGGAACAATCGTTTGTGTTGCTGGTAGCTCCAGCATGGCCTCACAGGTTTTGGTATGCGGATCTTGTTTGGATGTCCAGTTGGCAACCTTGGCCACTTCCTTTAAGGCCAGACCTTCTGTCTCAAGGTCCATTTTTCCATCAGGATCTCAAATCATTAAATTTGAAGGTATGGAAATTGAATGCCTAGTGCTTAGTCATTGAGGTTTCTCTGACTCAGTGATTAATACTATGTTACAGGCTCGTAAATCTGTTTCTAGGAAGATTTTTTATCGAGTATGGAAGACTTATATTTCATGGTGTTCTTCTCATAAATTCTCCTGGCATTCTTTTAGAATTTCTAGAATTTTACAGTTTCTTCAGGATGGTTTGGATAAGGGTTTGTCTGCAAGTTCCTTAAAGGGACAAATCTCTGCTCTTTCTGTTTTATTTCACAGAAAGATTGCTAAGCTTTCTAATATTCACTGTTTTGTACAGGCTTTGGTCCGTATTAAGCCTGTCATTAAATCAATTTCTCCTCCTTGGAGTCTTAATTTGGTTTTAAAGGCTTTACAGGCTCCTCCATTTGAGCCTATGCATTCTTTGGACATTAAACTACTTTCTTGGAAAGTGTTGTTCCTTTTGTCCATCTCTTCTGCTTGAAGAGTTTCTGAATTATCTGCTCTTTCTTGTGAATCTCCTTTTCTGATTTTCCATCAGGATAAGGCAGTTTTGCGGACTTCATTTAAATTTCTACCTAAGGTTGTGAATTCTAACAACATTAATAGAGAAATTGTTGTCCCTTCTTTATGTCCAAATTCTTTGGAGAGATCCTTACATTCTTTGGATGTGGTAAGCACTTTAAAATATTATGTTGAAGCTACTAAAGATTTCAGGAAGACTTCTAGTCTATTTGTTATCTTTTCTGGTTCTAGGAAAGGTCAGAAGGCTTCTGCCATTTCCTTGGCATCTTGGTTAAAGCTTTTGATTCAGCAGGCTTATTTGGAGTCGGGTCAGGCCCCGCCTCAGAGAATTACAGCTCATCTACTAGATCAATCTCCACTTCGTGGGCTTTTAAGAATGAAGCTTCAGTTGATCAGATTTGCAAAGCAGCAACTTGGTCTTCTTTGCATACGTTTACTAAATTCTACTGTTTTGATGTATTTGCTTCTTCGGAAGCAGTTTTTGGTAGAAAAGTTTTTTCAGGGAGCTGTTTCAGTTTGATTCCTCTGCTTATGTTTGAGTTTGTTTTTTTTCATTATGAGAATAAACTTATATTTTGGGTTGTGGATTTATTTTTTTCAGCGGAAAATTGCTTATTATTTTATCCCTCCCTCTCTAGTGACTCTTCTGTGGAGTTCCACATCTTGGGTATTACTATCCCATATGTCACTAGCTCATGGACTCTTGCCAATTACATGAAAGATAACATAATTTATGTAAGAACTTACCTGATAAATTAATTTCTTTCATATTGGCAAGAGTCCATGAGACTCACCCTTTTTTTGGTGGTTATGATTTTTTGTATAAAGCACAATTATTTCCAAATTCCTTTGTTGATGCTTTTTCCTCCTTTCTTTATCACCCCACTACTACCCATTTTGAGGTTTGGGAAATTTTGCCCCTCCTGGTAGGATTGTATATCCCATACATCACTAGCTCATGGACTCTTGCCAATATAAAAGAAATGAATTTATCAGGTAAGTTCTTACATAAATTATGTTTTTTCCATTATACCATATAAAGATTGCAGAACTGCTGAACATTCAGACTTTTGTTCAGCCTTAATTAGAATTAGACAGGTTCTTAAGCAAGTGGGGCATATTTATCAAGCTAAGTATGAAGGCTCGCCGCTGCTCCATAACCTGTCCACCTGCTCTGAGGCGGCAGACAGAAATCAACCCGATTGAATACGATCGGGTTGATTGACACCCCCTGCTAGCGGCTGATTGGCCACAAATCTGCAAGGGGCTGCATTGCACCAGCAGTTCACAAGAACTGCTGGTGCAATAATAAATGCCGACTGCATATGCTGTCGGCATTTATCAATATGCAGCAGACATGATCCGCTATATCGGATCATGTCCGCTCACACCATAGTAAATAGGCCCCAGTGTCTCCTCTTTGGAAAGTCAAAATTAAACTTATATGGATTGGATACAGCATGACATTTTAAACAACTTTCCAATATAGGGAATACAAAGCACAAAGGCACCAGATGGTGTAGTACAGTCTCAAATCTGGGATACAAAAGATAAATAGGTTCAACTCACAAGTGGATAGCACCTATATGGTGCAAATCAGGTGTGCTGGAACTTCGTAATTGCGAAGCTATCTCCGTTAAATAAAAAGTGCCCAAGGCGAGTGAAATGTGTTATCCTATAATGAGAGAACAGAAAACCACATGGCCCAGTACAGCAGGTACAATAAAATAAGTGTAAGGAAGATAAAACTTACAAAATACATGCACCTCCAGTTGCATTATAGGCAAGCTGAGACTTCACATTAGCCCAGCTGACTGTAGCCCCAAACACAGGATTCAGTCCAAAGGTCCCAAATAGCAGCAGGCATAAGTAAGTGTATTAAAAAGATAACATTTATTAAAAACAATAGTGACACATTTCTCTGACACAAACAAAGGCTGTTTCTTGTTTTTAACATACTTCTATCACCAATTTTGCTTAGTTCTCCTGGTATCCTTTGGTAAAGAGTAATCATAGGTGAGCTCAAGAGTGTGCACTTGTCTTTAGCCTTCTGCAAGCCGTGTTTGAAACAATGTTTATAGCAATGTCATACATAGTTGCAAACAGCTGCCATGTAATGCTACAGACACTATGACAGCAGAGTTTCCAACTTTATATGACATTTATTTAAGAATTTTTGCTGGATGGCTAAGGACAAGTACACGATCCTGAGCTCACCTATGATTACTCCTTAACGAAGGATACCAGTAGAACTAAGCATAATTAATCAGAGAACTAAATTGGAAAGTTGCTTAAAATGGCATGCTGTTTTGGAATCCTGAAAGTTTAATTTTGACTTTAAAGTCCCTTTAATTTGGTTCCTGGAATATTGTAGGCTACTCATTTTGAACTTTTTTATAATTTGGATAACTAGCTCTCTTGTCATAAATGCCTTGTTTCTTTTGGCATTCTCTTCTGCCAGAAGAGTTGCTGAGCTATCTGTGTTCTCTTGTGAGCCTCCTTAAAGGGACAGTATACTATAAAAAAAATTCCCTTAATGTGTTTCCAATTACTTTTTTTTACCAGCTGCAGAGTTTAAAATGTATGAGATTTTCTTTTTTAAGGATTATTTCTGTATATGAATTAGCTGATTTTGTGTTTTGAAGCCACAACCTAATAAAATGGATTGAGCTTGTAGGTATAATCAGATCACATTACTTTATCACATTGTGTACATATAGCTGCTTATTTATGTTATATCTGTCCATAAACTAATCACCAATACTTGGAGAGAACAATGGAAAATTAAAATAGTATTACCTTATCTCTTCTATAACCCACTGGGAGTGTAATTTCTTATACTGGCTGTGATTACACAGCTTGGCTTTGATGCCAAAAACTTCCAGGATAGGTGGGGATACCACAGGCTAAATAAACTATTTCAAATGCCGATATAAAGGTAATGGAAATACTTGTAAACAATTTAATACACTCCAGTAGGTAAAGTAGATCATTGGGAACAAATTAAAGGGGAGAGAATTTTTGAGTAAACTGTCCCTTTAACTTATTGTTATCAAGATAATACAGTGCTCCGTACACATTACAGCTTTTTGCCTAAGGTAGTTTCAATCAGGAGATTGTTGTTCCTTCCTTGTGCCCAGGAGATGTGCTATATAGCTACTTATCTGGAAGGTAGATTCTAGTTCTAGGGAGAATGTATACTATTTTTCTTTTTTAAAGATCTATGTTCAAAAATGCCTTCAATACCCTGTTTGTTAAAAGAAGGGAAGGTCAACAATATTTTTCCCAAAAGGAGATTGCAAAGGACACTAAACATCTTGAGGTTTCTATATAAAATGTTTAGTTAAGCATAATAAAACAACTTTGAAACATTATTTATTTTGCCTAATTTTCATGTAATTTAGCTGTAACATTTAATAATTTTCTAATTGTCAGAATTTAAAATGCACCCTGCTGACATTTCATGTCTAACCCTGCTACATATTTCCCCTTAATGGCTTTAACTGATAACAACTGCAAAACAATGTGCTGTATACTAACATTATAACCATGGTTAGCCTTGTTGTCTGCAGACAAAAGCACTGATTTGCTTCTCTAAATAAGGCAAATGGTGGGTGGAATTTTATTATTGATAAATAATAGCAGTAAAAAGGATTTTTATTTGGCTGCTATGATATTCTACATCAACACAAAAGACATGTATTTTAATTACATGTTTTTTTACTGTCTCCTTAAGTCCAAAAACTCACCTTCCTTTTCTTTAAAGCAATGAATGCAGTTTTGTGCTATCAGATCCTCAACTTCTATAGTTCATAAGTAATAGATGTGGTAAGATCTCCTCAGCCCATCAAAGTAAGTCACAATTATGGTATCAATACCCAAACATTTAACCCTATGACCCAATATAACGTATATATAGGTCATTAGGTACGAAGCCCATTGTACCGCATAACATATATATAAGTGGCAGCTGCAGGAAGCTCCAGCAGTGACAAGTTACAGCCAAAAGCTGCTGTTTCTGAGCTGCAGGCATCTTTCTACATATGGAAACAGAGCATGATCAGAATAGATGGATAGGGGTTCCCTAGGTAGTGATCACTGGGAGGGGGGAGCTGAGGGGACCACTACACTACAGCAAAAAAATAAAGATGGCCACTATTAGTAGGAGGGGGAAAGTTAGAGAGCTATTTGGGAGGGATCAAGGAGGGGGAGGGTTGAGGAGGATCACTACACTGTAGAAAGAAAAATTATAAAAAAAGAGCTGTTTGGGTGGCGGTGCCAGGTAGGAGAATAATCTCTACACTACAGATAAAATTAACCTCACCATAAATGATTAACCCCTTCACTGCCAGGAATAATAGAAGACTGATAATTACAGCTGCCCACCACACTTCTAATTACCAAAAACCAATAGCACAGCCATGTATGTCTGCTATTTCTGAATAAAGGGGATCCCAGAGAAACTTTTCCAATCATTTGTGTCTTGATTGCACAAGCGGTATGTAAATAAATTCAGTAAGAAACCCAAAGTTTGTGAAAAAGTTAACTTTTTTTTTTTTTATATGATCGCATTTGACAGTGAAATGGTGGCATGAAATATACCAAAAAGCGGCCTAGATCAATACATTAGTTTGTCTACTCCCCGATGAAGTGCTGTCTGGGCAGGAAATGTGTTGGATGAATGCTGTTGTTTGCTGATACTTATGGTGATGTTAAACTACAATTTGACTGCAGCTTGTAATAAATGATTAACTTTAACTTTTAACTTGGAGCTTCGATTGTCTATGTCATTCCCTATTGCAAGTTTTAGTTAAAAAAATATCTAGTTTTGACAGGGTAATAAAAAAAACAAAATTCATAGGAAATTGTCATCAATGATTCATATTGTCAGGTGAGCAAGATGATAAATGCAACTTTTGGAGCTGTATTTCCTACATAAATAAAACAGAAAGGTCAGTTTATCATATTTACTACTATATAAAAACCATGTCTGAGGAAATCATTTATCCCTCAAACATTCTGAAGGTAAGAAGGAGAACTCTTTCATTACAGCATTTTCAATATGTTTAATTATAAAAAGAAAATGCTCATATTGAACGAAACCGCAAAGTCGTCATATGGTTCAAAAGTAGAAAAAGTAGTTCTGCAGCTCTCAAAAAAGTACATTTATATTGATATGGGCCTAGAAGTATACAGATTATTAATAGTGTAATTCATCTTCATGATAATCTGAATATTGTAGCTGCTTGACAGTTTTCCCACATGAAATGGCAGTATCACAAACATATTCTGCATGATAACAAATCGGTGGGATATCTGGATCTGGATTTAATGACGTCAAGCAAAAATTATCAAATATATTGGTTCTTCAGCTGTTTTCCTCATTTCTTCATTCAATCAGTTGTAGATGCCTTTACTCAAATGTGGCTCTTCAAACATTTTTTTCCCCAATTCTATTGAAAGCTCAGGACCTATGAAGAATCAAGAAAGCGCAAGCACAATTTATTGTAGTACTTCCATTTTGGCTAAGACAGCGCTGGTCCCCAATACTAAGGCAGTTACAGTTGTATGCAAAAGTTTAGGCACCCCTGACAATTTCCATGATTATCATTTATAAATAATTGGGTGTTTGGATCAGCAATTTCATTTTGATCTATCATATAACTGAAGGACACAGTAATATTTCAGTAGTGAAATGAGGTGTATTGGATTAACAGAAAATGTGCAATATGCATCAAAATGAAATTAGAAAGGTGCATACATTTGGACACCCTTGTCATTTTGTTGATTTGAATACCTGTAACTACCTAGCACTGATTATTTGGAACACACAATTGGTTTGGTGAGCCCATTAAGCCTTGAACTTCATAGACAGGTGCATCCAATCATGAGAAAAGGTATTTAAGGTGGCCAATTGCAAGTTGTTGTTCTCTTTGACTCTCCTCTGAAGAGTGGCAACATGGGGGCATCAAAACAACTCTCAAATGACCTGAAAACAAAGATTGTTCAACATTATGGTTTAGGGAAAGGCTACAAAAAGCTATTGTAGTGATTTAAGCTGTCAGTGTCCACAGTGAGGAACATAGTGAGGAAATGGAAGACCACAGGCAAAGTTCTTGTTAAGGCCAGAAGTAAAATATCGGAAAGGAAAAGGATGGTGAGAACGGTAAAAAAACAGCCCAAAGACCACCTCCAAAGACCTACAACATCATCTTGCTGCAGATGGTGTCATTGTGCATCGTTCAACAATTCAGTGTATGGGAGAGTGATGCAGAAGAAGCTTTTTTTGCACACACGCCACAAACAGAGTCGCTTGAGGTATGCAAACGCACATTAAGACAAGCCAGCTTCATTTTGGAAGAAGGTGCTTTGGACTGATGAAACAAAGATTGAGTTATTTGGTCATAACAAGGGGCGTTATGCATGGCGGCAAAAGAACACAGTGTTCCAAGACAAACACTTGCTAGCCACAGTAAAATTTGGTGGATGTTCCATCATGCTGTGGGGCTGTGTGGCCAGTGCCGGTACTGGGAATCTTGTTAAAGTTGAGGGTCGCATGGATTCCACTCAATATCAGCAGATACTTGAGAATAATGTTGAGGAATCAGTCACAAAGTTGAAGTTACGCCGGAGCTTGATAGTTCAGCTCAAAATCTTCTCTGGCATTTATGCAGAGGAACAAGTACAATGTTCTAGAATGGCCATCCCAGTCCCCAGACCTGAATATCATTAAAAATCTGTGTGGTGATTTGAAGCGGGCTGTCCATGCTTGGCAACCATCAAACCTAACTAAACTGTAGATGTTTTGCAAGGAGGAATGATCCAAAATACCTTCATCCAGAATCCAGACACTCATTACAGGCTATAGGAAGCGTCTAGAGGCTGTTATATCTGCTAAAGGAGGCTTTACTAAATATTGATGCATTATTTCTGTTGGGGTGCCCAAATTTATGCACCTGTCTAATTTTGTTTTGATGCATATTGCACATTTTCTGGTAATCAAATAAACCTCATTTCACTACTGAAATATTACTGTGTCCTTCAGTTATTTCATAGATCAAAATGAAATTGCTGATCCAAACACCCAATTATTTATAAATGGAAATTGTCAGGGGTGCCTAAACGTTTGCATACGACTGTCTGTGCTTCAGGGATGATTCTTGTGTTTTCAGGGGTACCAGTGGAAACTAGACCTTTCATCTTCACTAATATTGTTTCAAGATATTAATAGATCTACCACTTTAGTTTATTGCAGAGTTTGGGGCATCAATGTAGATAATCTAGTATAAAGTTTCTTTATTTAATATTAAACCTTGCAATCTCTTGTAATTATTGTATGGTGGTTATCATCAGGGTCTCAACTATTTCACTTATATTAGATATGGGAACTAAATGGGGACACAAAGCTCTGATCATATAGTATTTTGATCATACAGATCATTTCTGTCATACAAAGAGATGTTTTATACCACTTTAAGACCTACCTCACTTGATGCTTTTTACATAACACTTACTACTGTATTTTTAAGCTCTATTACTTCTGTAACAAGAGTTTTGGCGCTTGAGGCTGTGTCAGTTGAAGAACTGTGTTTAGTCTTCCATTAATATAAAGTGTTACAGCATACAGTACCTGAATTCTTTTGCAACGTTTTTTAAGATTTCAACACTTTAGAGGTCATAATCCTACCTATGTATTGTCTGTATAAGAAGAGCATGAGTGACAAGACATTTTGTAGAACAAATTAACAACAATGACAAAGAAAATAAAAAATAAAGTACCACATAGTGTATACAAACACAAACAGAGCAAATCAATAAAATGTGTTAAATGAAAACACTGTTCACTCAAAAGGATGTATTGCAGTCCAGGGGTATCAAGCTCATTGCACCTGGGGGGCCACTAGTCAAGTGTTTTTCTCCCATGGGGGCCACTTGAACAGAGTGAGTGCTCTGGAACTGGATAAACTAGAAACTGGAAGTGATATTTTCCCAAACAGTAATGCATGATAGGAGCTGTAGCCCTCAATAGACAGACACAGTGTATATTTATCTTTTGAGTGACAAGTGAAGTGATCATTCTGGAACTGAATAAAAAGTGAAATTTTTCTAAGCAGTGCATAATAGGAGTCTATACCGAACAATGCATGCCTGTCTTTATGTTTATCTTGTGAGTACCACTGCCTTAGACCCTACAGCATTTTGAAGCAGGTAATTTGAGTTTTAAAAAAAAAAAAAGGAAAGTTCAGCACCACTCTTTCATCATTATTATTATTCTTTATTTATAAAGCGCCAAAATATTGTGGAGCGCTGTCCAGGTGTACAGTTTTGTTTAAGTAAAAAAATTATACAAAGCTTGTTAGAGACAAGAAAAAATGTGACAAACAAATATAGGAGGAATTAAGGGTCCTATTCCCGTGGGAGGTAGAGAAACAGGAGGTGAGGACTGCAAGTGTGAGAATCATGTTAATGGAGAGTTAGATGAGGGCAATTATTAGGTTAGTGGATTTCATTTGCTACTGAGTTGGGTGTTAGGCTTCCCAGAACAAAAATGTCTTTAGGGAGCTTTAGAGAACTCTTCCTATATACTTTAATTGTTTCGTACAAAGATTGTTTGAGTAGAACATTTACAACTTTGAAAACATTTTACTTGGCTTGTTTTTACATATTTATCCGGGACTTGTAAGTGTAAGGGATGTGAAAGTTTTCATGATTCCATACACAAATAATTAATCAATAGTCAATGTATTGGGAGTTTATATTACAACTTTGCTTATTGGAGAACATAAATATCGATATAGTTTGCATACATTTATTTAGTAAAAAGCACATATTTTATCACATATATGCCTTTAAGAAATAAGTTACACTGTTTCACTCTGTTCTGCTTTCACTGTATGTTCCCATGGCAGTGTCTTATCTGAAGGAGAAGGGGGGTCACATTCCAATGCAAGGCACTGTCTGTGAGAATATTCATTTTATTTTGATAAAAGTTAAAAACACTGCTATTATTATACTGCATTTTTGTGTTGTTACATTTTTTCAGTACTAGTTAGAGTGCACCCCAGTGTCAGGGCATAACAATACGCTATTTAATAACAGTTGCAAATAAATTGTTTAAGTCTAATCAAGGAAGACTTTAAATGGATGTAAACAGTAACAAATGGAAATTGCAGTACCTAATTACCAGCCTTTGTATGTAGTATCTGATGATTTTAAATATAGGAAATGTATTTTAGCTCCTGAAAGGATGCTTTGTTGAAATGTTGTAACTAGTTGAATCACACATGAGCATAGTATTATTTGTGGATTCTGACATTGCCATTGAAATAACCTGATAAAATGTAATTGTTTTAATTATTGTGTTCATTGTAAAGTATTGGGGGTCAATTTATTATAGTACGAGCGGATATGATACGATGTAGCGTATCATGTCCGCTGCACAACGATAAATGCCGACAGCATACGCTGCCGGCATTTATCATTGCACCAGCAGTTCTTGTGAACTGCTGGTGCAATACCGCCCCCTGCAATACCGCTAGCAGGGGGTGTCAATCAACCCGATCGTATTCGATCGGGTTGATTTCTGTCTGCCGCCTCAGAGCAGGCAGACAGGTTATGGAGCAGCTGTCTTTAGACTGCTGCTTCATAACTTCTGTTTCCGGTGAGCCAAACACAGGGCATCAAGCTCCGTACGAAGCTTGATAAATTAACCCCATGGTGTTAAATGGACAGTTTACTCAACAAATTTCTCCCCTTTAATTTGTTACCAATGATCAACTTTAACTGCTGGAGTGTATTAAATTGTTTACAAGTATTTCCATTACATTATATTGGCATTTGAAATAGTTGATTTAGCCTGCGGTATCCTCACCTATCCTGAAAATGTTAATTTCCCATTGTTCTCTCCAAGTATTGTGATTGGTTTATGGACAGATATACCATAAAGAAGCATGTATATGTACACAATGTGATAAAGTAATGAGAGTTGATTATACCTACAAGCTCAACCCATTTTATTAGGTTGTGGCTTCAAAATACAAAAGTATGTGATGTACACAAATGTTACAGTACCAACAGGATACCAAGGGTTAATACCAGATGGAAGATGCCCTGAATGTGAGATCAGCAACTCACAACTAATCTAATTCCCCCCTCAAACATGAGACCAGGCTCCACATTGAAGGTAAAAACAGAATGTCATTTATTGAAGGCCATATGCCCAGTATTTATGCAGGTCTGACCCCAGATGGGGGGTTGAAAGAATATTGTACATTAGATAGAGGGAAAACACCCTTTGACATGCCACAATAGAATTACATTACTTAAGCAGATAAACAATTTAGTCTTTCTTATCACTTAAGCGTCTGCTCTCTGGATGTGATTAAACAATGGGAATGTTTATCACTAAACTTAATTACAGTACACAATAGCTGATGCCAGCAACCCTGTCTTTAGAAAATAGCTTCTTAAAGCTGAACAAAGTTAACTCTTTCAGTACTGACAGAAGGGTCTGTCACATAGCTCCCCCCTTGTGGAACACTCCGGCAGACCCGGCTTGACCCTTTGGCGGGTCAACCTGGGGATGACCGGACTAGAAGGTGGTAGGCATGTCAGTTTGCCGGGGCAATCCATCTGTATTCCCGTTATGAGAGAGAATTCCTGCCCGTATAAATAAGGGTTCAACCTCTTCAGTGCCCCGACTAGGGCTAAACAGTCCTTCAAAATATCATCGGCTTTTTTATGTGGTTTTTGTACCTGCTCTTTATAGGTATCCACAATCCCTTCAAACTGACATAGGGTGCCCTTGAGTTGCTGCACCTCACTATGAGCCAGCGTCCGCTTCTCCTCCAGTGTCACTAAGTTTGTCTTTAATGTTTCATGTTCCACTCTCAAGCTGGTGTTTTCTGCAGTCTGTCGGTGTAGCTTGTCTAGCAGAGATTCCCGTTCTAAACGTGCTTTTTCCTCTGCGCTCCTCTTCTCCTTCATCAGCGCCTTGTAACGGGACTTCCACGTATCAATAGCGGATAGAGATTTACTGAGCTCAGCGTCCCGGGGCTCAGCAGCAGGTGGGTCAGTCTCTGCGGCACGGATCTGGGCACGGGTAGGCACAGGGTTAACATTGGTGGGACCCATGGGAGCATAGGCAGAAACAAGGGGGGCCAAGTTATTTCCAAGGAGAACATCAGCAGGTAAGTCCTTCTTGACCCCCACATTCACAGGTCTAGCGCCCCCTCCCCAATCCAAATGTACCTGGGCAACAACAGGTAGGCGGAACACAGTGCCCCCTGCTACCCTCACAGCCACAGTGTCTCCAGTGTGCTGTTTCTCAGACACCAAGTTCTTTTGAAGCAAGGTCATGGTAGCACCAGTATCCTGTAGACCACTGACCTCCTTCCCATTCACTTTAACCAGTTGACGGTTATTCCGGTGGGCAGCTTGCACGGGGTCTGCTTCATGTAGGATGTCCCAGCATTCTTGCTCCTCTACGTAGTGGGCCGCAGGCTGAGGGTTATGTGGGATTCTGCCTGCGGGTCTTCTCCAGGACTGTGCTTGGTTCGCTGCGTTTAGGGGACACTCTGTTCTTTTGTGCCCTAGTTGCTTACATCCAAAGCACCGAATGGGTTGTGAGTAGCCCCGCGAATTGAACCGGGCTCTCTGAGGGTAGTTCGTGGCCGGAGGCCGTGTGGTATAGCGGTGCACCGGGGGTTGGTAACTGGCAGCTGCTGGGGTAACTGGGGGTCTGTACTCCACTCTAGCAGGGGGCTTAGTGGTAGCAGTATCCAGTTTGCGGGCATCCGTATACTCATCTGCCAGGCGAGCAGCTTCATGCAGGGTGGAGGGTTTACGGTCCCGAACCCACTCTCTAACTCCTGCTGATAACTTGTCAAAGCAATGTTCCAACAGGAATAGCTGCAGCACCTCTTCCCCAGATATGGCTTGGCACCCGCCATCCAGTGAGCTGCTGTGCGGTGCACCTTATATGCCCACTCAACGTAGGAATCACCAGCCAATTTAACAGTGTCTCTGAACCGCCTCCGGTATGCCTCCGGTGTAACCGCATACCTGGAGAGCAGAGCCTCTTTTACAGTATTATAATCCCCGACTTCCTCATCTGGAATGGCCCGAAAAGCCTCTCTGGCCCGGCCGGATAATTTTCCGGATAATATCGTGACCCAGTCCTCTGCGGGTACCTTGTGTAGTGCACATTGCCTCTCAAAATCCGCAAGGTACCCATCAATCTCTCCTTCTGTTTCCAGGAAGTTTTTAAAAGCTGCAAAATTTACTTTTCCCTTTTCCACTGGGGTTGCTGTGACTTGGGCTGCGGCAGCGCCGCTTTGGCGAAGTAGGTTGGCCTCCACAGCTGCTATGACCCGGTCGATAATTTCGGCAGATGGGTTGGGGCCATAATATGCCAGTCTTATTTTAACCGCCTGATCAAAGCTTGCTTCTTCAGGGGTTCTGTCTGATATGCTGGGCCCATTGGTTCCTTCTGTCCCTGGTACTCTTTCCATCTTAGTATTGTAATAATCCCCCTCTTCCTGAGGTTACTGGCTTGTGTAGTTGCTCTTCTGGGCGATAAGGATCCTCCCGTCGCTTGCCACCAATTGTTACGGTACCAACAGGATACCAAGGGTTAATACCAGATGGAAGATGCCCTGAATGTGAGATCAGCAACTCACAACCCATCTAATTCCCCCCTCAAACATGAGACCAGGCTCCACATTGAAGGTAAAAACAGAATGTCATTTATTGAAGGCCATATGCCCAGTATTTATGCAGGTCTGACCCCAGATGGGGGGTTGAAAGAATATTGTACATTAGATAGAGGGAAAACGCCCTTTGACATGCCACAATAGAATTACATTACTTAAGCAGATAAACAATTTAGTCTTTCTTATCACTTAGGCGTCTGCTCTCTGGATGTGATTAAACAATGGGAATGTTTATCACTAAACTTAATTACAGTACACAATAGCTGATGCCAGCAACCCTGTCTTTAGAAAATAACTTCTTAAAGCTGAACAAAGTTAACTCTTTCAGTACTGACAGAAAGGTCTGTCACAACAAATAAACCTTAAAAAGCAATTCTCATACATTTTATACTCTGCAGGTGGTAACAAAGTAATTGGAAACACATTAAGGGAACAACAATTTTATAGTATACTGTCCCTTTAAGTATATCCCCTATAAATGTTGGGTTAGACTGATTTTATTTTTGCAAAAACAATGAATAATAATTATTATTTGCATGTTATTCTTATCTGATTGATTTCATATGTCCATAGAAGTATATATTTTTCTGAATTAGTGCCTTGAATTTTTAACTAGAAAGTTAGCACACCTTAGTTTTGTTACTCAGAATTAGGGGTAAAGGTGAAGGTGAAATGATCCCAAATTGTTCGTGATATTTTTCTTTAGCCATCAACTATCCTAATTTTGAAAGAGTAATACAAATTGGATTAATCACAATCTTTCTGATATCTGCTCCCGATAACAGGGTTTCAGTTTCAGCTGATATGGAAGGGTGGTTTTGGGTGATCACAATCCAAACTGGATTTAGCCATTAAAACTTCATAGCTGTGCATGAGTTTCAGTTGGTAAAGGGATAGAATGGTCAAAATTGAAATGCTCATGGGTGTATTTCAATTTGAGATAGAAGTACCGGTATTTTTTTCAATATACTTCCGTTAGCAAAAATGCTTCTAGTAAACGTTATTACTTATTTTCAGTGACATACACACATATGCTACGAGGGCCAATCCACCAGTATTCAAACACCATGCCTGCTGGAGATTTGGAATTGGTGTGTATTGCTTCTGTGTATAACTAATTTGTGCCACAAAAACTTCCTTGAGAAAGTGTGATGTTTAAATACCGGTGCACAGCTCTCACAGGATATGTGTGTATGCTGCTGAAAATCAGTTATAACTTAGCAATTTTGCTAATGGACGTATATTGCAAAAATGTGTCTATTTCCTACTTAAATACACCCATGCACATTTTAATTTTGACCTTTCTATCCCTTTAAGTTTTTATCAGGATCGAACCTGGGAATCCCACAGAAACTAAAAATTAAAATTGCCATTTCATATCTCTTAAGTTTACATTACAGTTGTTTTTAATTAACCCCTTTTGTACGATGTGTAATGGAAATTATCGTTTACATGTGTAACCTATTGCAACTCAGATCCATCTTGATAACTGGTAAACAATCTGAATGCCATTTGTTTATGGGCATGATGGGTATACTGATAAGTCTTGTTCAGTGGTTGTTTTGACACATTTAATATTTTTTAAGTATTTTTTTTCCAAGCATTGATTAAGAAAGCACTGTTTGCTACTGTAAGTCACAAAGTGAGTGTTAATCCATTGCTATAATGTAACCACTAAACTGCAATACCCCACTGTAGAGAACAAGGTTTTTCTTTGCACAATTTCTATTACTGTAAGAAGATGGAGACACAAGGTTCTGGATATTGAAAATCACAAGTATCCATACTGTAAATTGTAAAACCACTAAGTTACAAGGTTTACTCCATTGCAATAATGTATCTGCAAAAATGTTGTTAAAACTGAAAAACAACACTGTATAGAAAGAGATTCTAAATACTGAAGATCGAGATTATTCAAAACAGGACTTTTGCACCTTCTATTTAAAAAAAAAAATCATACATACACCTAGATTACTAGTCTTGCGTTGGCCTTAAAAAGCACCTTGCTGGTATTAAGAGTCTGGCAGGAGAGGGTCTACCGCTCCCTTTTTTTGCGCGATTTTAGCTTACCGCAAATCCCCTTACGTCAATTGCGTATCCTATCTTTTTAATGGGATTTTTCTATCGCCTGTATTACGAACGCCTGAAAAAGTGAGCGGTAGACCCTCTCCTGGCAAGACTCCTACCTCATATAAAAGTCAGTAGTTAAGAGTTTTATGGGCTAACACCGTAACATAAAACTCTTAACTAAAGTGCTAAAAAGTACACTAACGCCCATAAACTACCTATTAACCCCTAAACCGAGACCCCCCCACATCGGAAACACTTTACTAAAACGTTTAACCCCTAATCTGCCGACCGGACATCGCCACCACTAATAAATGTATTAACCCCTAAACTGCCGCACTCCCACCTCGCAAACACTAGTTACAATTTATTAACCCCAATCTGCCATCCCTAACATCGCCGACACCTACCTACATTTATTAACCTCTAATCTGCCGCCCCCAACGTCGCCGCTACTATATTAAATTTATTAACCCCCTAAATCTAACCCTAACCCCCCCCTAACTTAAATATAATTTAATTAAAATGAAATTAAATTACTACTATTAGCCGGCAGAAGGCTTCATCCAGGCGGCATCTTCTATCTTCATCTTTCCGGAGCGGAGCGGGTCCATCTTCAAGACATCCGATCAGCCAATAGAATGCGAAGTCAATCCTATTGGCTGATTGCATCAGCCAATAGGATTTTTCCCACCTTAATTCCGATTGGCTGATAGGATTCTATCGGAATTCAAGGGACGCCATCTTGGATGACGTCACTTAAAGGACCAGTCATTCAGTCGTCTGCCGTCGGATGATAAGGATGCTCTGCGTCGGATGTCTTGAAGATGGACCCGCTCCGCTCCGGAAGGATGAAGATAGAAGATGCCGCCTGGATGAAGCCTTCTGCCGGTCTGGATGTCCTCTTCTGGCCAGATAGGATGAAGACTTCGGACCCTCTGGAGGACCACTTGTGCCCGGTTGGGTGAAGACAGCTCAAGGTAGGGTGATCTTCAACGGGGTAGTGTTAGGTTTTTTAAAGGGGGATTGGGTGGGTTTTTAGAGTAGGGTTGGGTGTGTGGGTGGTGGGTTTTAATGTTGGGGGGTATTGTATTTTTTTTTACAGGTGAAAGAGCTGATTACTTTGGGGCAATGCCCCGCAAAAGGCCCTTTTAAGGGTTATTTGTAATTTAGTATAGGGTAGGGATTTTTATTATTTTGGGGGGCTTTTTATTTTATTAGGGGGATTAGGTGTAATTAGTTTAATCTTGTAGTTCTTTTTTTATTTTCTGTAATTTAGTGGGGGGGGGTTTCGTAATTTAGTTTATTTAATTTAATTGTAATTAATTGTAGGTAGTTTAGGTAATTATTTCAATTATAGTTTAGTGTTAGGTGTAATTGTAACTTAGGTTAGGGTTTATTTTACAGGTACTTTTGTACTTATTTTAACTAGGAAGTTATTAAATAGTTAATAACTATTTAATAACTATTGTACCTAGTTAAAATAAATACAAAGTTGCCTGTAAAATAAAAATAAAACCTAAGCTAGCTACAATGTAACTATTAGTTATATTGTAGCTAGCTTAGGGTTTATTTTATAGGTAAGTATTTAGTTTTAAATAGGAATAATTTATTTAATTGTAGTAAATTTATTTAGATGTATTTAAATTATATTTAAGTTAGGGGGGGTGTTAGGGTTAGACTTAGGTTTAAGGGTTAGTAAATTTATTATAGTGGCGGCGGCAGATTTGGGGTTAATACATTTTATATAGTAGCGGCGACGTTGGGGGTCAGATTAGGGGTTAATAACTATAATGTAGGTGTCGGCGATGTTGGGATCAGTAGATTAGGGGTTCATAAGTATAATGTAGGTGGCGGCGGTGTCCGGAGGGGCAGATTATGTGTTAATAATTATAATGTAGATGTCAGCGATAGTGGGGGCGGCAGATTAGGGGTTAATAAGTGTAAGATTAGGGGTGTTTAGTCTCGGGGTTCATGTTAGGGTGTTAGGTGCAGACATAAATTTCATTTCCCCATAGGAAACAATGGGGCTGCGTTTGGAGCTGAACGCTGCTTTTTTGCAGGTGTTTTTTTTTCAGCCAACTCAGCCCCATTGTTTCCTATGGGGAAATCGTGCACAAGCACGTTTTGCCAGCTTACCGCTACTGTAAACAACGCTGGTATTACAGTGAGATGTGGAGCTAAATTTTGCTCAACGCTCACTTTTCTGAGGCTAACGCCTGCTTGAAGAAAACCTGTAATACCAGCGTTGGCTTAAGTGAGCGGTAAGAAAAAAAGGCTTGTTAGCCCCGCAGAGCCTTACCGACAAAAACTCGTAATCTAGGCGTTTGTGTTTTGGTCACCTATAAACAAAATAAAACAGCAAACAAATCCTGGCCACAAAAATGTGATTGCTGATTTAAATCCTGGGTTTTTAACTCACTATTGTGATCACCTTTGAAAAAAAGGTGCCAGAAACAGCCAATAGATTGTGATTGAAGATAATCTCAGTCATGTGTATGCGCTCCTCCACCACTGCTCTCCAGCACTGCTGCTTCTGTTTTTTTTCCAGAATTTACGTTGTGCTACTAGCCCAGTAGAGCTTTGCTGTGGTATTCTTAAGCTCTGTGGTTTTATACTAATTGGGTGCACATCTAACTGTGCACTCTGGCTTGTTTCCTTAGCCATGCTACTATGAAAAGATGCAAAACAGCAGCGCTAAAAGCAAAGTTCCTTTTCTTTCAAAGATATGGAGAGTCCCCAACCGCCATTCAATTACTAGTGGGAATATCACTCCTGGCCCAGCAGGAGGAGCAAAGAGCACCACAGGCAAGCTGTTAAGTGTCCACTCCCCCCCTACCCATAATCCCCAGTCATCTCTCTTTGCCTCTGTCAATGGAGGAGGTGAAGTTTGGTGTCTGAAGAAATGAATTCCTTTTTTCAGGTTACTTTTACCTGCAAGCAAGGGATTTGTGTTTAGCTGAGTCCACGTCCATCTCTTCAGTAGAGTATTGGTGGCTTTTTAGCTGTTTTGACGTTGTGTGGTAGTCCTTGCATTGTTTCCTAACACATTGCTGCCCATGTACAGAAGTCAGATTTGGTTACTCTGTTCTTTCTTTTTCTACAGGGTCTCGTGTAAGCAGTATGTGTCCTTTCACGCCTTATGAGCGGTCTTCCTGCCAGACAGCTAGACTGCAGTTAAGTGCTTTTGTCTTCTAGGTCTTGGAGACTTGCACTTTAGAATAATATGTCATATGCAGTAGATAGGGACATTTTTAAAATCATTTATAAAGAATTTTCTTTGGCAGTGGGCAGGCACATTATGTATGTTGATTCTAGGGGTTTATCTTCCCTTTATTGGGACGGTTTTGCTCTTTGGGCTAATTTTGTTGAAATACTTTATTAGTATGTGTGTGGCTTATGTTTTATACAGGGATTTATTTATAAACTTAAAATGTTGCAGTTGTTTTTTTTTTTTGCTTGCTTAGCTAGAACAGGCTAACTGACAAACTGCTTGAGTTTAAAACCAGCTGCAGCTACTTGCATCTTATGTTGTAGGCAGAGGGATACGTGTGCCTTTTACTTGCTGCGTAGTTTTCTCTCTCTGCCAGTCATGTGACTTCTCTCTGCTGTCAGATATTCACAGAGAGGAGCTGCGTCATTGTATAGTAGATCGACACTGAAGAGACTGAAATTCAATCGTTTTGGCAGCCAAATTATGAAATTAAAAAAATCTTAAAGGGATAGTGTATTTAAAAAATTTCTACAATTTGGGGAATTTTTTATTTAGTATTATGGACATGGACCAAGACTCTGTGTCTTTTGACAAATGCTTGTTATGCCTAGAGGCACAAATTGTTTTGCCTATGCAATTCTGTGCTTCATGCTTAGCTAGAACACTTCAATTTAAAGATAAATTGTTGCCCTCTGAGCCCAATGTCACTTAGGATGATGCTGTTCAGGCAATGCCACAGTTTCTCCTCAAACATCCCAAGCCTTTATGGCGTCACATACAGTGCCCTGCAGTTCCTCTCAGCCTCCTGGAGGAGTTTATTTGCCTGCAGATTTTGCTGCACAGGTATCTTCTGCGGTATCTGCAGAATTATCTGCTTTTCCTTTGCTGGGAAAACGCAAGAGGAAAATTAGACATTCAGATAGTAAGGTTTCTGTTCCACCTACTGCTATGCAGGTTGCCCTCCCTCATAAGTCTGCCGAGGAGGATATGCCAGTAGCCTCTGAGGGTGAAATCTCAGATTCAGACAGTATTATTCCTTCATCTGATACTGAAGAAATAAACTTCAGATTTAAGCTTGAACACCTTTGTGTACTGTTAAGGAGGTATTGGCTATTTGGACGACTCCGATACTTTTGTCGTTGTCAACCATAAGAAGTCCTAGTAAACTTAATAAATACTATGATGTTCCTTCCTCTGTGGAAGTTTTTCTGTCCCAGACAGTGTGACAGAGATTATTTCACAAGAATGGGAGAAGGCAGGGATTCCTTTCTCCCCGTCTCCTGTATTTAAAAAGATGTTTACTGTTGCTGACTCCATTAAAGATTCTTGGTGCACGGTGCCTAAAGTAGAAGGGGCTATTTTTACTCTGGCTAAGAGAACTACAATCCCTATAGAGGATAGCTGCTCCTTTAAGGATCCCATGGACAAAAAGCTAGAAGCTTATTGAAGAAGATGTATGTTCATTCAATGGCAACCTGAGTTTGAATTGCCACAGTAGCAAGTGTGACATCTTATTGGTGCGACGCCTTGTCTGAATCACTTTTAGTAGAGACTCCGTTGGAGGAGATACAAGATAGGATTAAGGCTCTCAAACTAGCCATTCCTTTATTTCTGATGCTAACATGCAAGTTATTAGACTGGGAGCCAAGATGTCTGGCTTCACTGTCCTAGCCCGCAGGGCATTGTGGCTAAAATCTTGGTCAGCTGATGTTACCTCTAAGTCCTAGCTTCTGGCACTTCCTTACAAGGGGAAGACTTTGTTCGGACCTGGTCTGGGAGAAATAATTTCTGATATTACGGGTGGAAAAGGGTCTTCTCTACCACAAGATAAGAAGAACAGACTCAAAGGACGTCAAAGTAATTTTCGTTTCTTTTGTAACTTCAAGGTCAAAAAGTCTTCCTTTCCCTCTTCCAAGCAGGAGCAGTCCAAGTCTTTTTTGGAAGCCAATCAGCCTTGGTATCAGGGGAAACAATTAAAAATCCCTCAGCTGAGTCTAAGTCAGCGATTGAAGGGTGGGCCCCCGGTCCTGGTTCGATCAAGTTGAAGGGCAGACTTTCCCTGTTTTGTCAAGCGTGGAGACGAGATGTTCCAGATCCCTTGGCTGTGGACATAGTATCTCAGGGTACAAAATTAGAATTCAAACTTTCCCTCCCAGGGGCAGATTCCATCTCTCAAGATTATCTGCAGACCAGGTGAAAAGAGAGGCATTCTTGAACTGTGTTCAGGACCTTTCCTTCCTGGGGGTGATTGTTCCAGTTCCAGTAAGGGAACAGGGTCTAGGATTCTATTCAAATCTGTTTGTGGTTCCCAAAAAAGAGGGAACTTTTCGGACCCATTTTAAGACCTAAAGTGCCTCAACAAGTTTCTCAGGGTACAGTCCTTCAAATGGAAACCATTTGTTCCATTCTTCCTTTGTCCAAGGAGGGTCAGTTCATGACGACTATAGACCTGAAGGACGCATATCTTCATGTTCCCATCCACAGGGATCATCACAAGTTCCTGAGATTTGCCTTTCTAGACAAACACTTTCAGTTTGTGGCTCACCGTTTGGCCTTGCAACAGCTCCTAGAATTTTCTCAAAGGTTCTGGGGATCTCTTGGCAGTGATCAGGTCCTCGGGAGAATTGCAGTGGCGCATACCTGAACGACATATTGGTTCAGGTGCTATCTTTTCAACATGCAACTTTCATACAGAGATCTTGTTGTCTTTTCTACGGCCCAAGGGTTGGAAAGTGAATTGGAAAAGAGTTCCCTTGTCCCAGCTATAAGGGTGGTTATCTTAGGGACCATAATAGATTCCCTATCTCTGAAAAAATTCTGACGGAGGTCAGAAAATCCAAAATCTCTACTCTTGCCTCTCTCTTCAGTCTACTGTTCAGCCATCAGTGGCTCAATATGGAGGTTAATTGGTCTGATGGTCGCTTCCATGGACATCATTCCTTTGCTCGATTTCACTTTGAGAGCTCTGCAATTATGCATGCTCGACAATGGAATGGAGACCATTCGAATCTGTGTCAGAGGATAGCTCTAGACTAGTCGACAAGACTCTCTCCCATGGTGGCTTTCTCAGGACCATCTGTCTCTGGGCACATGCTTCTGGAGAACTTCCTGGGTGATTGTGACCACGGATGCCAGCCTGCTAGGCTGGGGAGCAGTCTGGGACTCGTTAAAGGCGCAGCGACTATGGACTCAGGAGGAGTCTGCTCTCCCCATAAACATCTTGGAGTTGAGAGCAATTACAATGCTCTGATTGCTTGGCCTCAATTGTCCTTAGCCCAGTTTATCAGGTTTCAGTCGGATAACATCAGCTCAGTGCTTACATCAGACCTACCAGGGAGAATTTGTAGTTTCTTAGCATGAAGAAGGTGGCACAGATTATTCAATGGGCCGGAAGCTCACAATTGTTGTCTATCTGCCATCCACATTCCTGGAGCGGATTTCCTGAGCAGACAGACATTTCATCCCGGGTGTTTTCCAGGTTAACCCTCAAATGGAGGGTGCCGGAGTCGGAATCTGATGGCGTCTCCGCAGAACACCAAGCTGCCAAGGTACGTTCAAGGTCAAGAGATCCTCAGGCTGCTCTGATAGATGCTCTGGCAGTTCCTTGGGATTTTGGTCTAGCATACCTGTTTCCTCCATTTGCGCTTCTTCCACAAGTTATTGCTTGTATCAAACAAGAGAGAGCATCAGTAATTCTAATAGCTCCTGCATGGTCTTGCAGGATCTGATATACAGACCTAGTGAAGATGTCTTCTCGACCGCCTTGGAGTCTTCCTCTAAGGAAGGACCTTCTAACTTGGGGTCCATTCCTCCATCCAAATCTCGTTTCTCTGAAGCTGACTGCTTGGAGATTGAACGCATAGTTCTGTCTTAGCGTGGATTTTCTGAGTCGTCATTGAGACCATGATCCAGGCTCGCAAAAGCCTGTTACTCGAAAAATTTACCATAAAGTATGGCGTAAATACCTTTATTGGTGTGAATCTAAGGACTACTCTTGGAGTAGGGTCAGGATTCCTAGAATTTTGTCTTTTCTCCAGGAATGTCTGGAGAAAGGTGCCCAGTCCAGTTCTCTGAAAGGTCAGATTTATGCATTATCTATTTTGTTACATAAGCGTCTGGCGGATGTGCCAGATGTTCAATCTTTTTGTCAGGCCCTGGTCAGAATCAGCTGTTGTTAAACCTGTTGCTCCCTCCTTGGAGCCTTAATCTTGTTCTTAACGTTTTGCAGCAGGTTCCGTTTGAGCCAATGCATTCCATAGATATTAAGTTTGCTATCTTGGAAGGTTTTGTTTCTTATTGCCTATCTCTTCTGCTCGGAGAGTTTCGGAACTCTCGGCTTTACAGTGTGAGATCGCCTTACCTTATCTTTCATGCGGATAATGCGGTTTTTCATACTAAATTGGGGTTTCTTCCTAAAGTGGGTTTCGAATAGAAATATTAATTATGAAATTGTTGTTCCTTCTCTCTGTCCCAATCATTCTTCTCATAAAGAACTTCTGTTGCACAACTTGGATGTTGTGCATGCTCTAAAATTCTACCTACAGGCAACTAAGGATTTTCGCCAGTCTTCTGCCCTGTTTGTTTGTTTCTCAGGAAAGGGTAAGGGTCAGAAGGCTACTTCTACTTCTCTTTCCCTCTGGTTGAGAAGTATGATTCGTTTTGCTTATGAGACTGCTGGACAGCAGCCTCCTGAATGAATTACAGCTCATTCCACTAGGGCTATCTCATCTTCTTTGGCTTTTAAAAATGAAGCTTCTGTGGAACAGATTTGCAAGGCTGCAACTTGGTCCTCTCTGCATACTTTTTCCAAATTTTATACTTTTGCCTCGGCTGAGGCCTCTTTTGGGAGAAAGGTTCTTTAAGCGGTGGTGCCCTTGTTTTAGGTCTGCCTGTCTTGTTCTCCATCCCTGTTCATTCTGTGTCCTCTAGCTTGGGTATTGGTTCCCAGTAGTAATTGTATATATATATCTAAGGAAAGAAAACAAAATGTATGCTTACCTGATAAATTTCTTTCTTTCCTGATATGGAGAGTCCACGACCCCATCCTTATTAAGACGGTTATTTTTTACTAAAACCTCAGGCTCCTCTACACCTTCGTGTTATTCATTTTTTATTTCCCTTCGGTCAAATGACTGGGGATTATGGGTAGGGGAGTGAAACTTAACAGCTTTGCTGTGGTGCTCTTTGCCTCCTCTGGCTGGCCAGGAGTGATATTCCCACTAGTAATTGAATGACGTTGTGGAATTTCCATATCCGGAAAGAAAGAAATGTATCAGTTAAGCATAAATTTAGTTTTTTACTAAGACTCCATGCAAAAGTGACCAAGTTTAGATCAACAGATCTTAGTCATGTCATAACATATACTGACTACTTATACATATTTATACCCACAACAGTGCAATCACAAACTACTCCTCTTTTTAACCCTTCTTATGTTAGAGGATTTTCTTTTAATCAAATCACTATAGCACCCTCTAGTGCGTATATAATACTAAAAACGTAAACCATTATATACCATTAAAGGGCTAGTTAAGTCCAAAAATAACTTTCATGATTCAGAAGGGCATGTAATTTTAAACAACTTTCCAATTTACTTTTATTCACCAATTTTGCTTTGTTCTCTTGGTATTCTTAGTTGAAAGCTAAACCTAGGAGGTTCATATGCTAATTTCTTAGAACTTGAAGGCCACCTCTAATCTGAATGCATTATGACCACTAGAGTGCGATAGTTCATGTGTTTTATATAGATAACATTGAGCTCATGCACGGGAATTTACCGAGGAGTGAGCACTGATTGGCTAAAATGCAAGTCTGTCAAAAGAACTGAAATAAGGGGGTAGTCTGCAGAGACTTTGATGCAAGGTAATTACAGAGGTAAAACATGTATTATTATAACTGTGTTGGTTATGCAAAACTGGGGAATGGGTAATTAAGGGATTATCTATCTTTTAAAACAACAAAAATGTTGGTGTTGACTGTCCCTTTAAATACATAGCTGAAACAAAGTATCATAAGTCAATGCAACCTAAACATTCTATCAAATCATCATAAATAAACGTATCTACTCATTCTAAAATGTCAATATCTCTAAAGCCTAATGTATACACTACTCAAATGAAGGGAGACCAGTCAATCCCTTTGTTCATGCCAATAGGTTGTAATGATTTTAAAGTATGAATCCAAAAGGTCTCTGTACATTTGAGGAGTCTCTGTGTATCATCTCCTCTGCATTGTCTACCTGTTCTATAACCTGAAACCTTAATTGTGATCAATAATGACTTGCCTCCAAAAAATGACATGATACTGGATCCGATTTATCTCTTTGTCTAATATTAGATTTATGTTCAATTATATGGTCCCACTCCCTAACTCTATTAGTACATTCACCTATTGTATATAATTTTTTCCACAGGAACATTTTATTAAATATAAAACATACTCTGTGTTACAAGTGAAGTATTCCTTTATGTCATACTTCTTCCCTGTATTTGGATCAGTAAAAAAATAATCTTTTATCATATTACAATTACTACATTCCAAGCAAGGATACAAAATCAATTTCACTATGTACCAACTTGAACTGAATATGTGAAGAAACAGAATTCAAATCATAGCAACCTACAGCGTGCACTGGTTCATTACACGCGTGCTGGATTTTAGTGTGATTTTTTAGCCATGCTTCATCCTTTTATGTCATACTTCTTCCCTGTATTTGGATCAGTAAAAAATGAACCTTTTATCATATTACAATTACTACATCCCAAGCAAGGATAACGTCCATTCTTGGGTTTAGTAAGAAAGCTTTATCAGATTTAGACGGACCCAAAATCAGCATGAACTAATTTGTCTCTCAAGTTTTCTGGCCCTCCTAAATGCTTGCATAGGAGGAGACTGAAGGGACAGCAATATCTGGATGAATTTATTAAAATTTTTCCAGTTTTTATTAATGATCCTAATTTATTTCCTAATATCCTCATGAATCTCAGAAACTAAAATGATACGTTTATTGGCCTTAGTATTCTGTTTTTTCTTAGTTCCAATTAACTGTTGTCTAGGGATACTAGAAACCTTTTGCATATGTTCAAACGCCAATTCCTAAGGATTCCCTTTTTCCAAAACCAAATCTGCCATCTCTTTCAATCGTACAGGTAATATTTTCTCATAAAAGGCAATCTTCTTAACTCGTAAGAATTGACTATATGGTAATTTTTTTAACACATTCTGTAATAATGAATTTCTATCAGAGCTTTTCCTATATGTAAGTGTGCTTAAACCATATTTACACTTGCGGGCAGTAGTGTCCAAAAAAATCACTTTCACTATGTGCCAACTTGAACTGAATACGTGAAGAAACAGAATTGAAATCATAGCAACCTACAGCGTGCACTGGCTCATTACACGTGTGCTGGATTTTAGTGTGATTTCTTAGTGCTTCATCAGAGTATGTGGCTAAGTTCTTGGAAAATACACCATATGGCAAAGTTAGCTTTTTGAGGGGGTGTGGAGTGAGCGTGATTCATTTACATTATATGTATGTGGCTTCATATGCAAAACTGACATAAATTAAAAACATATGCTTGCCTGCAAGTATGCATTATCATAGATGATTAATTGTTAAAGTGACAGTACAATGTAAAATAAAAACCTCCAATGTATTTAAGATATTACAGTAATGCATATCACTACTTGCCTGAATAGTGATTACAATTAAAATATAAATAGTTTATGTTAATCACTATCCGCTAGATTTAGAGTTTTGTCGGTAACGACCCGCGTAGCTAACGCTGGCTTTTTTTCCCCCGCACCTTTTAAATACCGCTGGTATTTAGAGTTCACAGAATGGCTGCGTTAAGCTCCAAAAAGAAAGCGTAGAGCATAATTTACCGCCACTGCAACTCTCAATACCAGCGGTGCTTACGGACGCGGCCAGCTTCAAAAACGTGCTTGTGCATGATTCCCCCATAGGAAACAATGGGTCAGTTTGAGCTGAAAAAAAACCTGCAAAAAAGCAGCGTTAAGCTCCTAACGCAGCCCATTGTTTCCTATGGGGGAATCACTTCCTAAGTCTGCACCTAACACTCTAACATGAACCCCGAGTCTAAACACCCCTAACCTTACACTTATTAACCCCTAATCTGCCGCCCCCGCTATCGCTGACCCCTGCATATTTTTTTTACCCCTAATCTGCCGCTCCGTACACCGCCGCAACCTACATTATACCTATGTACCCCTAATCTGCTGCCCCTAACACCGCCGACCCCTATATTGTATTTATTAACCCCTAATCTGCCCCCAACAACGTCGCCGCCAGCTACCTACAATAATTAACCCCTAATCTGCCGACCGGACCTCACCGCTACTATAATATAGTTATTAACCCCTAAAGCTAACTTCTAACCCGAACCCTAACACCCCCCTAAATTAATATAATTTAAATCTAACGAAATAAATTAACTCTTATTAAAATAAATTATTCCTATTTAAAGCTAAATACTTACCTGTAAAATAAACCCTAATATAGCTACAATATAAATTATAATTATATTGTAGCTATTTTAGGATTTATATTTATTTTACAGGCAACTTTGTATTTATTTTAATCAGGTACAATAGCTATTAAATAGTTAATAACTATTTAATAGCTACCTAGTTAAAATAATTACAAAATTACCTGTAAAATAAATCCTAACCTAAGTTACAATTAAACCTAACACTACACTATCAATAAATTAATTAAATAAAATACCTACAATTATCTACAATTAAACCTAACACTACACTGTCAATAAATTAATTACATAAAATACCTACAAATAAATACAAATAAATAAACTAACTAAAGTACAAAAAATAAAAAAAGCTAAGTTACAAAAAATAATAAAATAATTTACAAACATTAGAAAAATATTACAACAATTTTAAGCTAATTACACCTACTCTAAGCCCCCTAATAAAATAACAAAGCCCCCCCCAAAATAAAAAAATGCCCTACCCTATTCTAAATACAAATAGAAAAGCTCTTTGTACCTTACCAGCCCTTAAAAGGGCCTTTTGCTTTTGTCTTCACCACGCCGGGTGATCACGATCCGTCCAGCTCCGAAGTCTTCATCCAAGCCCAAGCGGGGGATGAAGAGTCCATGATCCGGCTGAAGTCTTGCCCCAAGCGGGGGCTGAAGAGGTCCGATGATCAGCTGAAGTCTTGACCCAAGCGGGGGCTGAAGAGGTCCATGATCCGGCTGAAGTCTTGGCCCAAGCGGGGGGGCTGAAGAGGTCCATGATCAGGTTGAAGTCTTCTATCAAGCGGTATCTGTCAATCTTTGTTCTTCTGATCCATCTTCATCCCGCCGACTCGGAACATCCATCCTGGCCGACGACTTCCCGACGATGACGGTTCCTTTAAGGGATGTCATCCAAGATGGCGTCCCTCGAATTCCGATTGGCTGATAGGATTCTATCAGCCAATCGGAATTAAGGTAGGAAAATTCTGATTGGCTGATGAATCAGCCAATCCAGATTCAAGTTCATACGATTGGCTGATCAATACGATTGGCTGATCAATTTGCACAACAGCAGCTCTTAATATTCTGCTCTACTGGCTGCCACCATCAGTGTCACTCTCACAGTGCCTGCAGTGTTTTTTTTGCATCTTGTGGTCCCATCCCTGACTACAAGCAGAGAGACCAGGGCTGTGAAATTCGGAAAAGTGCACTCTGTATGTTAAAGAAGATTGAGAGAATTTACTTCCAGTATATCTTGGACGTTTACATCTATACAACATTTGGTTTTTATTTTATATGATGTACAATGAGAAAATTTGAATGTAAGAATTAAGTCTTCTGCTGAGTACCAGTTACCAGATCCCATGAGTGGATCTACTTTATATTGTTGACATTTGAATGTTCTGTTATTTAACAATACAAATGAGGCAGCATTAAGGTCAATACCTCGGTCCCATTACTGTTCAGTGAATATATGTTTGTAATGGGGATTTAATGACATGTACTATTACCTAAGATATTGTCCTTCACACTATGTTTGTAACCCTGTTATTGCCTCAATAAAAATATTAAAAAAAAAAAAAAAAAGAAGAAGATTGAGAGGATGACACAGGACATACTCCCAAAATCCGGGGCTGCCCTGGTCTAATCGGGACAGGTAGCAACATATAGACATATAAAAAGGAATCACATATGCCTTCTAGTTAGAAAAGTAAGGCAAGAATTTTCCAAAAGCAAAAAAAGGAACTTTTTCCTCTAATGAACAAAGCACAATAGTTACATAGGTAAAGAACTAGAGCTTAGTAGCTATATATATCTAATAACAGTATATTCTTAGAAATTATTGAGCTTCTACTGTTTTATAAATATGTAAGTGCTTTCCAACTCCCCCATCATTCCTGGGAGCAATATGTGCAATTGGAATTAGGTTATAGCATATGCAGATGCGTATCTCTCTGTTTCTTCATATCTACTGATCGATCAGTAAACAATAGCTTATTTTTTACCCAGGATAAAAGATTTTGTCATGGCAGCTGGTTTTGAGTAGCTACTTGCCCACAGGACAAATGCATTTACAAATGTTGGGAAGCGGTTTCCCCGTCATACTGAAGTTTGTTTTTCTGACTGAAGCTTTCAAATAACTTGATTCAATCTTTACTGTTTGTTTGCTGTAATTACTGCTAAAATACTGACTTTTTCCTTTGTGGGTTTCTTTCTTTGGCATGTTTACTATTTAAAATTCAGTCTTTCCTCAATTACTAATGATTTCATTCTTAAATGGAGAAGTGTAATGACTGCTGGATTGTAAAGTGAAAGCTAGAAATTTCTTTAAAAGCGACATGATAGAGTGGTGTTTTCTTGTTTTCTTATATTTATTATACGAGGTGCATTATCTTTTGTGCGAACTTGTGTCAAGAATAATTCACAATTTGGCATTGCAAGTGATTGGTTAAATATTTTAACTTAACACAGCCAAACCTTATTAGTCGTATACTTTTAATGGATATGGCAGGTAGCGCTATAAGCATGCTCATTGTGCTTGTATTACAAGTGGTAAGTTAAGTGTTGCAGTCAAGAACAAACTAAAATACAGCTGTAAAATGTAGCGCTTTTTAAGACCTGAAGAAAACCATTATTATTAATAGTATAGCACAGATCTGCATTAAGGACTCCACTACTTGTAAACCATCAGCTAAGCGCACCCCTGGCTTGGCACTCGAGCAATATCCAACATTAATTCTACTACATTCCTCCATAGAATGGTCACAACTTACAAAGTGAAAACTTGCATCATTGGTAGGACACTCAGTGACAAATGGGACATTTTATCTGCGGATCCTAACTGACCCTTCAAAAACTGACAACCATTAGCGGGCTGCCACGTCTATATTCCAAGCAGGCCAGATAGCCCTGTATGTGCTTCTAACTCAAGTGTGAAGAGGCTGGTTTATCAGTATTTTTTTTTTTTTTTGTGCCAAATTTTTTCTTTCACGATTCAGATTGAGCGGCATATTTATCAAGCTCGCAGGAAACAGAGGTTATGAAGCAGCGATCTAAAAACCGCTGCTCCATAACTTGACCGCCTGCTGTGAGGCCGCGGACAGAGATCAACCCGATCGAAATCTGCAGGTGGTGGCATTGCACCAGCAGTTCACAAGAACTGCTGGTGCAATGATAAACGCCTTCAGCGTATGCTGTCTGCATTTATCGATGTGCAACAGACATGATGCGCTACTTCATATCATGTCCGCTCGCACATTGTTAAATACGCCCCAGAGCATGCAGTTTTAAGCAACTTTCTAATTTACTCCTATTATAATTTTTTCTTTGTTCTCTTGGTATCTTTATTTGAAAAAGCAGGAAAGTAAGCTTAGAAGCCGGCCAATTTTTGGTTCAGCACACTGGGTACACGCTTGATGATTGGTGGCTACATTAAGCCAATGATAAGAGGCAATTGCTGCTTCTGGGCTACCTAGGTATGCTTTTCAACAAACAATTTTCTAATGGAAGTAAATTGAATAATGCTGTATTTGACTCGTGTCATTTTCACTTTCATGTTCCTTTAGCAGCTTAAAATTCAACTTTATTTTTTTCCTGATTATGTTTCCTCAATACTAATTTCTAGTTCACTAAGCTAGTTGAATTCTCATTTTAAATTACTGTATTATTTTTTTTAGACAAAGAACAGTTATTCTATTTAGATGAAGTCCCTTCAGAAAAATTAGCAAGAAGTAGGGAGCTCACTTTTCAGTGGCTTCACACTCAATGTGGAGATGTTGATGCAGCAAGTCCTGGAACTGTAAACCGGTAAGCCCTTAATGAAATGTTACTAAATCAAACAAGTCTGTCTGCTGTAATACCAAATGATATTCTGCAATGTTCTTGTATACAAGAAAGCCATTTCATTCTATATAAAAATATACATTTTAAAAGAACAGTAAACTTCTTGTAATTACAAAATATTTCTGTTGTTTTGCTGTAGAATAATATATCAGCGTAATCTCATTGTTTTAAAACAAATTAAAGTGAATGTAAAGTTGAAAGAATGAATGAATGAATGAGTGCCCGTTTTTTAAAATTACTATTAAAAACAGGGGCACTTTCATTCATTAAAGTGAAGGTAAAGTTTTAACTATATGAATACATTAATAAATGAGTCATAGTTGTATTGCAAGACCAACAAATAATTCTGAACGCCTGCGCAGATCATCCGGGAGGCGGATTAAGTAGATTGACGGCCGCCTAACGGCCAGAATAGGCTGCAAAGAAAACATGACCAGAGATAAAAAAAAAATAATATACGGGTTGAATTTGCCGAACAAAAAAATGTGAGTATAAACGGCAAAAAACTGAGTTTATAATTACAATTTTAAAAAATGATGAATGAAGCTCATATTCATTTAGGGGAACAAGTGTTATTAGATCTTGAGATCGAGTTAACTTTACCTTCAATTTAAACTTTACATTGCAGCATTTTTATTAAATTCTTACCTTTTTCTTTAGGAAACCCAGAGCAGCGATCCTCCGCCTGCAGCTCCTCTGTACTTACCTTAGCAATGACGAAACTGGATTCCTCCAATCATGGCGTGCACACCGAGGCGTCCAGCTTGTGAGGCCACGCAACAATTGGAGAAAGCCGGTTTCGTCAATGATATGCTAAGTACAGCATGAGAAGCGTGCGGAGGATTGCACAATCTCATTTAAGGGTATTTTAATAAGATGCTAAGGAGCAAGAAAGTGGGGTTTAGTTTTTTTGTTTGAATGAACTAATAATCATGTTGAAAAAATGTATCCACCATATTTGTATGGTTCACGCCAAAATGGAACTGGGTCTTTAAAGGATCATAAAACCCAATTTGTTTATTTTATTATTTAGAGAGAACATGCAATATTAAACAACTTTCCAAGTTACTTACAGTATCTAATTTGTTTACTTTCCTTGGTATCCTTTGTTGAGGTATGCTCAGGAGCTGCTGATTGGTGGCAGCATATATGCCTAATTATTGGCTCACCTATGTATATTGCTGTTTCTTCAACAAAGAATGTCAAGAGAACACAGCAAATTATATAATAGAAGTAAATTGGAAAGTTTTTCTAAAATTGTGTGCTCTATCTGAATAGTTAAATATAAAATGTGGGTTTCATGTCCCCTTTAACAAACAAAATAAATAAATATAGTTTAAAAGAATCCTTGTGAAAGTTCTCAAATGCCCATTTAGTGATAGAAAAATAGTGCACAGTCTCCCCATCCAGATAACCTAATAGATGCATTTAGATGAGTTAGCAGTGGTGCAGGTGGCCCCTATACATTTGTAAATGCTTACCTTGTTGACTGTATACAGCCTTTACATAAGGGATTAATGGAGCTTTAATGAATAAATACCACGTATGTTACAAAAACCTCTGTATTGTCTCCAGTAGCCAAAATATGTTTAACATAGGTACAATGTAAAAGACTGCTCGGAAATGGCCATGATAAAGTCTAATAGGTGCGCAAAAAAACCCACCAGAAGTTTCACTTATTAATTTGATAAGCCAAAACTGGGTTTGAAAAGTAGTTGGAAAGTAAGCTGAAAATGTTTAGTGATTGCCTGAGCAGTTTTTGGCTCCATGGTGTAAATAGGGCTTTTTTTCAAACGACCGATAATCCAATTGTGAGTTCGATAATCAGCCAAAATCTCGCTGCTGTGATCGTCCAGCCTTAAAAAATACAATGTTCTGGGTGAAAAAATGCCGAAAAAACAGCTCCTGATAGATTGTGATCAAGGTCATAATGTAAAGCATTTTAAAATGATGACGGACACATTTGTTTCTTAAAATTTAATAAAAATGAGTTATACAAAACCAAAAAAAATGGATTCCATTTTGTGAACACTGTAATATTAGTGGAAAAATCTTAAACCCCAGTTTCTCATCACATAATCCTTCAGTAAATGGTGGTAATTCAGGGTTATTTTTTTACTCTCATAAAATACGGTCATGAAGATTAGCACATTACATTATACTTTGGTACACTGTTTAATGAAACTGAATTACTTTGATTTTCCCAACTTGCATTAATAAATTACTGCTTGGAAGGCTTTGAAATTATCGTAGATCATCGTATATTATGCATTTTACAGTTCAGCTGCCATTGACTAAATGTTCTGCAGTGTGGTACAGTGAACAAATCTGAAACAAGTTTCAGTGTGTTGAGACTTCCTCAAGAATAGTGCTTTTCAAAGATGTGAAAATATGATTTATATGTTTTATTAGATGGAATCTCTCTCTATGCGTATGTGTATATTTATGTATGTGTGTGTGTATATATAGATTAAATTACTTAATTTTATTTTTTTATGTTTTATTTATTTTATTTTAGTAAGCGCTTCTTGCCTGAATTAAATCATGAAGTTTTAAGTGGTGGACGTGTTCAGCTTGTGGTAAGATTTTATTCCCTACTTACCCTTAAGGTTGATTATCAGATGGTATCCAAACAAACCAATGTTTTTGCATAAATTTAAATAGTGAAGAAAGTCTTAGTATTCAGTAAGAGACCATGTGTTAAGCACACTACAACCCTGACTGCTAAGATATATAAAATAATGCATGCCAAACCATAAATAATATGGCTGTAATTGCATCAAGGTGTTTTCTAGGGAGTGTTATAACTTAGTAATAAAGGTCATACATACCACAGAAGTCTAAGATACAATTTGCATGCCCTATTATTCATGGTCGAGTGACTGTTATTGGTTTTTATGTATAGAAAACTGGAACAAAATGACTGAGTGTCAATTAAACTAGATTAAAATGGCAATTTTTTTCTATGTTTGATGATTTGTCACTATCTATGAGGGAATACTATCTATCTATCTATATTTAGATATCTGTGTATGTGTGTGTGTATGTATATATATATATATATATTATGTATTACTTTTATTTTTTAAGAATCAAGACATCACAATCACAGACCTTGTGTTGCATTGTGTTTGGTTGTAAGAATACATTTTACTACTGAAGATCAAACTCCATATTTTAATTACTGCAGCAAATCATGCTATAGTTTAGAAAAAAAAATTATATTTTGTTCTTATCTTTTTAAAATTATTTTCTTTCTAATGACACGATGAGTCCACAGATCATCTAATTACTATTGGGAATATTACTCCTACCCAGCAGGAGGCGGCAAAGAGCACCACAGCAAAGCTGTTAAATATCACCTCCCTTCCCTCCAACCCCAGTCATTCTCTTTGCCTACGTTAGAGCAAGAAAGTGGTAAAGTTAGGTGTTAGTAAAAGATTCTTCAAGCAAGATTTTATTATTTTTTAAGTAGTACAAGATTGTGCTGCTTTGGTCTGGGGTGTAGCCGTAGTCCATATCAGTCTCTTCAGTAGAGCAGTGGTGGCTTTAGAGCAATGGGAACTTGTGGGACATAATTCTCACTGCTCCTCCCATGTAGTTTATGCTGCCCTAACTCTGAAAGCCTGAGTAAGATTACTCAGTCTTTATCTCTTTTTCCACAGGTCCATGTGAGGGAGAGGTCCTCTCAAACCTGGTGAGCTGCCTTCCTGTCTGGCAGATTTATGAGGTAAGTGCTAACTTTATTTTCTGGGGACATAAAAGAGACTCAGAAAAAGTTTGGGCACTTTATTTACAAAGAATGGGACACATAAATTCTCCTATAGATAGAGGGGACTTATGTAGACAGTTTGTTATGCATGTACTGTGGCGGTGGTGAAATTAGGCTCAGGTTTCTTGGTGGTTTTCACTGCTCCCGGCAGTTTAACTTTAGAACAAAGATGCCGACGGTGAGATTCTTTTTTTGAGACGCCAACAATAGGCGGAACTTGGGAGGCGGGAATTTGTGTTGCGCACCACTTTTACCTTACTTCCTGTGACCGGGGGAAAGAGTGTACAGTCTCAGTCAAGATTACGCATGTTTGTCTAAAGACATGCGTTTCTAAGTCAGGAGAACGGTTCAATATAGCTACTTCCGAGTTCCGGATCATCTACTAAGGGGATTGTTAAAGAGCCGGTGTCAGCAGGGCAGGTAGGCACCTCAGAAAAGTTAAGCTAAGGTGTAGAGGTGTTTTGCAATATTTTTAGTCCTCTTTGGAAAAAAAAAAAAAAAAAAAAATTAAAAAAGTTACGGTTTAAAATTTAAAGTGACAGTAATGTTTTTTCTGTTTAAAATTTTTATTAAAAAATTTAGACTTTTTATTTGATAATTTGATCCACTGTGAGTAAGAATGGACCGAGAGGCTCTGCAAAATGTCAATTGTTCTTTATGTTTTGATGCCAATGTGGAACCACCAATCCCTTTCTGTTCTTCATGTATTGAGAGAACATTGAATTATAGGGATAGACTTTTTTTCTGAGCCAACATTTTCTAAGGCGGAAGCTGTTCAGGAGTCTAATGACAATGTTCAATATATGCCGCAGCTTTCTCCTCAAGCGTCCCAAATTTTACCACCCACACATGCAGTGCCCTGCGCTTCCTCTCTAACTTCTCCTGGAGTTACGTTGCAAGACATCGCTACCCTCATGTCTTCTGCTGTCTCTGACGCGTTGTCTGCTTTTCCCATGTTGCAGGGAAAGCGTAAGAGGAAGAATAAACATTCAGTAACCGAGGTTACTGACGCAGTTGTTGCTATTTCGAATGCCCCCTCTCAGAAGCCTGAGGAAGAGGATACTTCAGTAGCATCTGAGGGTGAAATCTCAGATTCTGACAGTGTAATTCCTCCTGCTTATACTGAAGTTGTATCTTTCAGGTTTAAGTTAGAACACCTCCGTCTGTTACTCAAGGAGGTTTTAGCTACATTGGACGACAGCGACACCATGGTCGTAGTTAATCCTAAAAAATCCAGTAAGCTAAACAAATATTTTGATGTACCTTCCTTGGTGGAGGTTTTTCCTGTACCAGATCGAGCTACTGAGATCATTGCTAAGGATTGGAAGAGACCGAGTATCCCTTTTTCTCCATCCCCTATATTTAAAAAGATGTTTCCCATAGCGGACTCTATCAAGGAGTCTTGGCAAACAGTAACCAAGGTAGAAGGAGGGGTTACTCAAAAAGCTGTATGTACACCAGGGTTTACAATGGCAACCTGCAGTTTGCATTGCTACCGTCACTAGTGCGGTGGCATACTGGTTTGATGCGTTGTCTGATTCTATTAGGACAGATACTCCCCTTGAAGAGATCCAGGATAGGATAAAGGCCCTTAAGTTGGCCAATTCCTTTATTACAGATGCTTCCCTACAGGTAATTAAACTGGGAGCAAAGATTTCAGGTTTTGTTGTGCTAGCCCGCAGAGCTTTATGGCTAAAATCTTGGTTTGCGGACGTGTCATCTAAGTCTAAACTTTTAGCGATTCCTTACAAGGGAAAGACCTTGTTTGGACCGGGTTTGACTGAAATAATTTCTGACAATACAGGAGGAAAGGGCCATTTCCTCCCTTAGGATAAGAGAAACAATCAAAAGGGACGTCAGAGTAATTTTCGTTCCTTTCGAAATTTCAAGGTAAATCCTTCCTCTTCCAAGCAGGAACAGTCCAAACCCTCCTGGAGACCCAATCAGTCTTGGAACAAGGGAAAACCATCCAAAAAGCCTGCTACTGAATCAAAGACAGCATGAAGGGCCTGCTCCGATCCGGAACCGGATCTTGTGGTGGGCAGACTTTCCTTCTTCACTCAGGCTTGGGTTCGAGATGTTCAGGATGCCTGGGCGGTGGAGATAGTGTCCCAGGGATACAAACTAGAGTTCAAGAACTTTCCTTCCAGGGGCAGTTTCTGATTTCAAGATTATCTGTAGACCAGACAAAAGGGGAGGCATTCTATGTATGGGACCTCTCCGCTCTGGGAGTGATAGTTCCTGTTCCGACGCAGGAATGGTTTCTAGGGTTCTATTCCAATCTGTTTGTGGTTCCCAAAAAGGAGGGAGCTTTCAGACCAATTTTAGATCACAAGAGTCTAAACAAATTCCTAAGAGTACCGTCCTTCAAGTTGGAAAATATTCGTTCCATTCTTTTTTTGATCCAAGAGGGTCAATTTATGACTACCGTGGACTTAAAGGACGCATACCTGCATGTTCCCATCCACAGGGACCATCACAAGTTTCTAAGGTTTGCATTTCTAGACAAACACTTCCAGTTCGTGGCTCTTCCAATCCGCCTTGCCACAGCTCCCAGAATTTTCTCAAAGGTTCTGGGATCCCTGTTGGTGGTGCTCCGATTGCGGGGCATTGCAGTGGCGGCTTATATGGACAACATTCTGGTCCAGGCGCCATCCTTTCAACAAGCAAGATCCCACACGGAAATGTTATCTTTCCTGCAAGCTCACGGGTGGAAGGTAAATTTGGAAAAGAGCTCCTTAGTTCCAAGTACAAGAGTAGTTTTCTTGGGAACCATAATAGATTTCTTATCAATGAAGATTTTTCTGACAGAAGTTAGGAAATCAAAGATTTTCAATTCTTGCCTAGCGCTTCACTCCTTTCCTCGGCCATCAGTGGCTCAGTGCATGGAGGTAATCGGTCTGATGGTAGCGGCAATGGACATCATCCCGTATGCACCTCAGACCTCTGCAATTAGACATTCTCAGTCAGTGGAACGGAGATTATGCGGATCTGTCTCCACGAATACAGCTGGAGCAGGAGACAAGGGATTCTCTTCTTTGGTGGTTGTCTCAGGATCATCTCTCCCAGGGAACCTGCTTTCACAGGCCCGTTTGGGTGATTGTGACACCAGACGCCAGTCTTCTGGGATAGGGAGCAGTCTGGGGCTCTCTAAAGGCTCAAGGAACTTGGACTCGGTCGGAGTCTGTTCTGCCCATTAACATTCTGGAGCTGAAAGCAATCTTCAATGCTCTTCTGGCCTGGCCCCAGTTAGCCTCGGCCCGGTTCATCAGGTTCCAGTCGGGCAACATAACTTCAGTGGCTTACATCAACCATCAGGGAGGAACACAGAGTTCCTTGGCCATGACAGAGGTAGCCAAGATAATTCAGCGGGCGGAGACCAACAATTGCTGTCTGTCGGAGATCCACATCCCAGGAGTGGACAACTGGGAGGCGGACTTCCTGAGCAGATAGACCTTTCACCCGGGGGAGTGGGAACTCCATCTGGAAGTGTTTTCCAGCCTGATTCTCAAATGGGGTCAGCCGGAATTTGATCTCATGGCATTCCGAGGTACGGATCGAGGTCAAGGGACCCTCAGGCTGTACTGAAAGACGCCCTGGCAGTACCTTGGAATTTCAGTCTTGCATACCTATTCCCTCCGTTCGCTCTGCTACCTCGGCACATCGCTCAAATCAAGCAGGAGAGGGCATCGGTGATCCTCATTGCACCGGCGTGGCCTCGCAGGATTTGGTATGCAGACCTGGTGGACATGTCATCTCTTCCACCTTGGAGACTTCCGTTGAGGAAGGACCTTCTACTTCAAGGGCCCTTCCTTCATCCAAATCTAGTTTCTCTGAAGCTGACTGCTTGGAGATTGAACGCTTAATTTTATCCAAGCGTGGATTTTCAGAATCGGTCATTGAGACCATGATTCAGGCTCGTAAACCTGTGACTAGAAAGATTTACCACTGTGTTTAAACCAGTTACTCCTCCCTGGAGTCTTAATGTAGTTCTTAAGGTTCTTCAAAGGGCTCCGTTTGAGCCTATGCATTCCTTAGATATTAAAGGGACAGTTTACTCAAAAATTTTCTCCCCTTTAATTTGTTCCCAATGATTTACTTTACCTGCTGGAGTGCATTAAATTGTTTACAAGTAGCTCCTTTACCCTTATATTGGCATTTGAAATAGTTGATTTAGCCTGTAGTATCCCCACCTATGCTGAAAGTTTGTGGCCGCAGGTCCAAGCTATAGATAAGCTTTGTAAACACAGCCAGCAGAAGAAATTACATGCCCAGTGGGATATAGCAGAGATAAGGTAATAAAATGTTAATTTTCTATTGTTCTCTCCAAGTATTGGTGATTGGTTTACAGACAGATATAAGATAAAGAAGCAGGTATATGTACAAAATGTGATACAGTAATTAAATCATTTTATTAGGTTGTGGCTTCAAAACACAAATTCAGAGCTTTAATATACACAAATAAACCTTAAAACGCTACTTTTCATACATTTTATACTCTGTAGTTGGTAAAAAAAGCAATTGTAAACACATTAAGGGAAAATAGTTTTACAGTATACTGTACCTTTAAGCTGTTATCTTGGAAAGTTTTGTTTCTTGTTGCTATTTCCTCTGCTCGTAGAGTGTCAGAGCTCTCGGCTTTACAGTATGAGTCTCCTTACCTTATTTTTCATTCGGATAAGGTAGTTTTACGTACAAAATTGTGATTTCTTCCTAAAGTAGTTTCTGACCAGAACATTAATCAGGAGATTGTTGTTCCTTCCTTGTGTCCTAATCCTTCTTCTCAGAAGGAAGGGCTTCTGCACAATCTGGACGTAGTTCGTGCACTAAAATTCTATTTACAGGTGACTAAGGATTTTCGTCAGTCTTCTGCTCTGTTTGTGGTTTTCTCTGGGAAACTTACGGAACAGAAAGCTACGGCTACTTCTCTTTCTTTGTGGCTGAAGAGTATTATTCGCTTTGCCTATGAAACTGCTGGACAGCAGCCTCCTGAGAGAGTTACGGCTCATTCTACGAGGGCTGTTTCCTCTTCCTGGGCATTCAAAAATGAAGCTTCTGTGGAACAGATTTGCAAGGCTGCAACTTGGTCCTCTCTTCACACTTTTTCAAAATTCTACAAATTTGACAGTTTTGCCTCGGCTGAGGCCGCTTTTGGGAGAAAGGTTCTTCAAGCAGTGGTGCCTTCCGTTTAGGTTCCCTTTCTTGTCCCTCCCTTATAATCTGTGTACTCTAGCTTGGGTATTGATTCCCTTGCAGTCCGTCAGTCTGTCAATATATGCAAATAAAAGAAGTAGAGCCACAAAGTGCTAAAGTCTTCCCTGCCCCCCCCCCCCCGGCTAACTCCCACAGAATGCCTATACATACATAATGTCTGCAATCTACCTGACTAATAAAGAATACAAAAAATACTTCCCTGTTATAACATTAAGAGCTATGTCGCTACATTTATATCCAATGATATGCATAGTCATGTATAATGGATATTATTTTAAGTATTGTATCTAATTTAATATGTAGTTCTTTTTGAATGTTCATTTTATTATTTTAAACATATATATATCATTTAAATTTTATATTTATGCTTAAAATAATAGAAATAACAATAAAAAAAACTACAATTTAAATTAGATACAACACTTAAAATAATATGAATTATACATGACTATGCATATAATTTTAACATTGGGTATACATTTAATGCTAAAATAAACTATTAACTCTATACGCGTCCTCATCCCCAATAGAACCTGCACTATTAACCCTAAATCTGCCATAACCTAAAGACCTAACCACCCCCTAACCTATTAATCCCTACACCACCACAACCCACAAATGCAATAAACCCCCCAACTTATTAACCCCTACACCACCACAACCCCCAACCCCCAAGGCAAACTACCCCTACACTAGTTCTACCTAACACCTAACCTCCCCCATCTCTAAGCTCACCCCCCCCCAGTTACAAAAAATAACAAACATTACATTTACAAAAAATAACTAAACCTAACATTATAGAAAAAAAAACAACGCTACCAAAAATAAAAAAAAACACAATTATGTCTATACTAAAAAAAGCCCACCCCTAAACTAACACTAAAAGTTTAAATAACAATAGCCCTTAGAAGGGATTTTTGTTGGACATTGCTCTTTTTCACATAAAAAATACAACCCCATTCTACAATAAAGTAACCCCCCCCCCCCCAAAAAAAAAAGCCTAATCTAAAAAATAACTAAACTAAAATATAACCCTTTCCTAAAAAAAAGTTTGCTCTGAAAAAGACATTTGGTATGGAATTGCCTTAGAAGGACATTTGGCTGCTGCCCCAAAAAAGAAATACCTATTCTAAAAAAAAAAAAAAATCTAAATAAATGGTTGCCCTGTAAAGGGCATTTTGTATGGCATTGTCCTAAAGTGATTTAGGCTCTTTTTCAATTAAAAAAAAAAATCAAAGCCCTATTCTAAAAAATAAATCCTAAACTAAAAATCCTAAAAGGGAAAGAAAAACTAAGCTTAAAAATAAAAAAGCCCACACCAAAAAAACTCTAAACCACAAAGTTTGTATTTATGGGCCGGTCATTCTTTATCTTCATAGCGGCACTAGTCTGGTTAACTGCTTTGCAAAACAAAAAAGTGTTATAAAACACACACAAAAAATACATTTAGAAGTACACTTACACTAATAGTAACACTATCTAATACAAAATTATTCAAAAACAATATTGCACACAAAAGTTATAAGGTCTCAAAGATATGAGGTCTCAGGTGTTAAACAAAAGGCAGGCAAAGGGCTTTAACAGTGAGATACATACACATATATGTCTAAATATGTATATGTGTGTGTGTGTGTGTATATATATATATATATATATATATATATATAATGTTTATATGTGTGTACATATGTATTTGTGTATTTATATGTGCATTTATGTATTTACAAACATATATATATATATATATATATATATATACACATATAAATACAAAAATACATATGTATACATAAATAGACATATATAGAAGTGCATTGAAGTCCTTTGCAGTCATGTAAATGAAAACATGAAAAAGCATATTTATGTAATATTCATTTTTAATAATGTGTTATACTGTGTGTTTACTGTAAATATTTCACATTCCAATGTTCTGCACATACCATATGTTCTAAGTATTTATAAATAGATATTCCAATAAATATCTCTATATATCTTTACCTATATATAATATATATATATATATATATATATATATATATATATATATATATATATATATATGTATATAGGTAAACAAAGTAGATGCACTCACTGGATTTATGTAAGCACAAACAATTTATTTTTTGACGTTTCGAGGTATTCACCTCTTCCTCAGACAACAAGCAGTGAACAATGAAACAATATAAAGGCATACAGGAAGTCTCTCCCCCAAGTGACCCAACAATGACAGAGTAGACAATAAACATAATACATATAATACAAAATATCAACCTAAATCCCTAAAGTGACAACCATGTAATGTAATCCTATCCATTGCTATTTAATTCTATAGAATAAGGAACCCACTCATGTGCTGTAACGCTCGTGGGATACTCCTCTATCAGACCAAAATGTACATGGCAAACCAAATCATGTTACACAACATAACTGCAAATCCCAATGTGAGTGTGTTAAAATATATATACAGAAAATATATACAAAATTGTAATTACAACCGAACCATTGTATGGGACAGCCAGCTAAGGGTGATGTGATTGTGTTAAACCAGGCAATATAAATAGGATACAAGACGACCCCATAGTGATACTGCATGTATATACTGTTACGGTTACCCTTAGTCTCGCTGAGAGATGGACCGCTTAGTAGCCTGGATCCCTATTGCTAAAGAGGGGAGAAGCTGCTTTCCATAGTATTCTATATGAGTCTCGCAAATATAGAATAATCTCCCTTAGCTGCAGTACAGCTAGGATACCCTTCTGCCCACAAAAACGAGTCAACGCTGCGATTGAGGGTCAAACAAGAACTCAGGACTGGGATGCCCAGCCTGCTTTTTATTAAGGTTACATGCACACAGGGCACTCCCAGGGGGAGAGGGGGGGAAGCACAAAATCCCCCATCACACATTTAGATAGAGAGCACTGTCCTTTGACAGGCCACAATAGGATTACAGTACTTAAGATAACAAGTTTACAAGTTCATCTTATCAATTAGCAGTCTGGCTCCAGAGGTGATTAGACAATAGTTTCTAAAAGCTGAAAAAAAAGAGTTAACTCTTTATGAAATTATACTTGTTACGGTTTTCTTGGAGCCCTTCTTAGGCGCTGGCTTGCTGGTTCAGGCATTGCTGCTGGGAAATAAGCTCTTCACAACAAAATAACTAATGCTTCTGTAACAGTGCTCCCTTTCTGTGGAACACTCTGGCAGACACGGTCTGACCCCTTTTCGGGGCAGACTAAGGCTGTCCAGACCGCTGGTTATGCGGGGCTGAGGTCGGTTTGTCTGGACAACCCGTCGGCGTTGCCATTCTGTTTCCCAGGTCTGTAAGTAATGGTGAAATTGAAGGGTTGCAACGATAAGCTCCAACGTAATAGCCTGCCGTTATCTCCAGAGACCCGGTTCAGCCACACCAACGGGTTATGGTCGGTGACCAGAGTGAACTCCTGACCATATAAATAGGGAGTCAATTTCTTTAATGCCCACACCAAAGCCAAACACTCCTTTTCGACCGCTGCATAGCTGACTTCGCGGGGCAGGAGCTTCCGGCTGATGTAGGCAACTGGATGCTCCCCTCCATCTTCGCCTACTTGGCTGAGGACGGCTCCCAGCCCGAACATGGAAGCATCTGTATGGACGATAAAACGTTTGTTGAGGGCTGGGGCCGCCAAGACAGGAGCGTTAATTAGAGCATTTTTGAGAGCCTGGAAAGCCGTTTCACAGTGGGGAGACCACAGGACCTGTCGAGGTAAGTTCTTCTTGGTCAAGTCAGTCAGGGGTTTGGCAAGTGTGCTGTAGTCTGGTACGAACCGTCTATAGTACCCTGCCGTGCCCAGGAAGGCTAGGACCTGAGTCTTAGTGATGGGGGTGGGCCAATTGGCGACAGCTTCTATTTTGGCCGGCTCTGGTCGCTGCTTTCCACACCCCACCCGGTGACCCAGGTACTGTACCTCGGCCATCCCAAAGTGGCATTTTTCTGGCTTCAGAGTCAGGCCAGCAGCCCGGATCTGATCCAGAACCATTCCCACATGAGCTAAGTGGTCCTCCCAGGACTCACTGTGGATCGCTATGTCGTCCAGGTAGGCGCAAGCAAAACTCTGGAAGCCATCCAGGAGCCTATCCACCAAGCGCTGGAATGTAGCTGGGGCATTCTTCATCCCAAACGGCATTACCCTAAACTGATATAAGCCGAATGGGGTGACGAATGCCGACTTGGGGATAGCCTCCGGGGCCAGGGGAATCTGCCAGTAACCTTTGCAGAGGTCAATAGTGGTCAGGTAATTTCCCCTGGCTATACGATCGAGTAGCTCGTCTACCCTGGGCATAGGGTAAGCGTCCGTCACGGTATTTTCATTGAGCCTCCGATAGTCTACGCAGAACCGGGTGGTCCCATCTTTCTTGGGCACCAAGACAACTGGGGAGGCCCAGGGACTATCGGAGGGCTCAATTACCCTGAGCTGGAGCATCTCATCAATCTCCTTCTTCATTCCTGTCCTAACTGCTTCGGGGATTCGGTATGGAGCCTGGCGCAAGGGAGCTTGTCCCGGAGTATCTACCTGGTGGGTGGTTAAAGTAGTGTACCCTGGCTTCGGGGAGAAGGTGAGGTGTTTGGACTGGAGGAGTTGGTTGAGCTGCTCCCTTTCAGTGGGGCTAAGTCGGTCCCCTATCTGAACCTGCGCCACTATACCTGTGGGGAGGCTCTTTTCTAATAGGTCTGGAATGGGTAAACTGTCGGGGTCTTCCTGAGGGGAACAACATACGGCCGTCACGTTCTCTGGTCGCTCAAAATATTCCTTGAGCATGTTTACATGGAATGTCTTTCTAAGATTGTTGTCGTGGCAGCTAGCTATCACATAAGTGGTGTCTCCCCTTTTCTCTACGATCTGGTAGGGACCCTGCCAGGACGCCTGCAATTTGTCTGTCTTCACCGGCTTAAGTACTAACACCTTTTGTCCTATGGTGAAGATTCTCTTTCGGGCCCCCCGATCGTACCATACTTTCTGTCTTCTCTGGGCCAACTGGAGATTAGCCCGCACGGATTTGGCTAATTGCTCCATTCGGTCCCTGAGTTCCAGCACGTATGGCACAATTGGGACACCGTCAGCCTCCATCTCTCCCTCCCAGTGCTCCCGGATCAGGTTTAGGGGTCCCCGTACCTTTCTTCCGTAGAGCAACTCGAAGGGAGAGAACCCTGTCGTTTCCTGGGGCACCTCCCGATAAGCAAATAGGAGGTGCGGCAGGAAGCGTTCCCAGTCTCGGTATTCCTGAGTGAACGTCTTGAGCATTTGCTTGAGGGTCCCATTGAACCTCTCACACAGCCCGTTCGTCTGGGGGTGGTATGGGGAGCTCAGGAGGGACTTAATTTTGCAAACCTGCCAGAGTTGTTGGGTCAATTCAGCCGTAAATTGGGTGCCTCGGTCGGATAGGATTTCTTTTGGAAATCCTACCCGGGAGAACACCTGTACTAGTGCATTCGCTACCGTATCCGCTTGTATGTTGGATAGGGCGACAGCCTCTGGGTACCTGGTAGCGTAGTCCACTACGGTAAGAATGTATCGCTTACCGGAGGGACTAGGGGTAGCCAGTGGTCCCACTAGGTCAATAGCAACCCGGCTGAAGGGTTCCTCTACAATGGGCATATTTACTAGCTGGGCTTTAGGGTGATCGCCTCGCCTTCCTACTCGTTGACACACATCGCAGGTGTTACAGTAAGTTCTAACGTCAGCGTGCACCCCTGGCCAAAAGAACGTGTGAGTAATGCGGTGTAGGGTACGGGTAACGGCTAGGTGGCCTGCTAAGGGGATGTCGTGGCCTATTTTGAGGATTTCTTGACGGTATTTGTGGGGCACTACCAGCTGTCGCCTACGCTGTCCCCTTTTCTCTGTCCAGCGGTATAGTTTCCCTTTTTCCCATAAGAATGTTTCGTTATCTGCCCCGCCCCCTCCGGTTTCTGCTCGTTCCCGGTACTTTTGTAAGGTCGGGTCAGTCTTAGACTCTGCCTCGAAAGCATCTGGGGTGTCCCAGGGTATGGGGCCTAACCTGTCAGGCAAGGTCGGGGTAGGTCTTACCTGTGTCTCCCGCACTGGTGAGAGCTCTCGCTCCGTCCGGGCTTGGGCCCGTGTAGTCACTGGGTCCGCCTCGTTGTTGCATACTGGAGCATAGGCAGAAGTCATGGGGCCCAAATCGTTGCCCAGTAGTACTTCGGCAGGTAAATTATCCATTAGGCCCACGTTCACAGCCCCCTTCCCCGCTCCCCAATCAAGATGCACTTTAGCTGTTGGAATTTTGTACACATCCCCCCCCGCCACTCTAACGGCCACAGTCTGTCCGGATCGCTTGTGCTCTGGCACCAAATGACTCTGTACCAGCGTGATAGTAGCCCCTGTGTCTCGCAATCCCTCGGTAGATCGCCCCTCGAGCCATACCCTCTGCCGATGGTGCTGGCGGTTATCTGAGGCAGCATATACAGGGTCTGCCTCGTGAAGCGGCCCCACATATCCCTCCATAGGGGCCTCTTGGTTAACACAGAGGGCCCGGGCCGGACGATAGGACCCAGAGGGGTAATTGTAATTCCTGGGTGTCTGGTGCGTATTAAGGGGGCAGCTAGCCATGAAATGCCCTGGTTGCTTGCATCGGTGGCAAGTCGGTCTGGGACGCTCAGAGCTGTTATTGGGTGGTCCTGAGTGTCGGACGGGCCCTGTGGGCACCGGGGCTCGGAATTCAGCACGAGGGGGTGCATGGTAAACCTCTCTGGGTTCGATCCGTGCTGGAGCTCGGTAGTTCATGGGTTCGTGAAGACGGGAGTCATAATGTTCATCGGCCAATTTGGCTGCTTCTTCTAAGGTAGAAGGCCGCCTGTCTCGCAGCCATTCCTTCCCTTGCTGTTCCATGCCATTATAAAAATGTTCTAAGAGAAACAATTGTAAAATTTCCTCCCCAGTCACCGCTTTACTTCCGCTCAGCCAGTGATTTGCCGCTCTCCGCATTCGGTGCGCCCATTCCATATGGGTATCGTTAGGCTTCTTTTCCGTGCCCCGAAACTGTCGGCGATACGTGTCCGGAGTTACAGCGTACCGTTGCAACAGTGTCTCCTTAACTAGCTCATACTGTGTCACTTCCTCAGCACCCAGAGTACGAAAGGCTTCCAGGGCTCGCCCGGATAGTTTCCCAGACAATATCGTGGGCCACTCTCTGTTGGGAATCTGGTGCAGGGCACATTGCCTTTCGAAGTCCGCCAAATATTCATCAATCCCTGTCTCGCTCTCTAGGAAGGGTCGAAATGCCGCATAGGGTATCTTGGGCCTCCCAGCATTTTCGACAGGGATGATTACCTGCGGGGCTTCAGCATTGCGGTGTGCGTTCGCTAGGTTGAGTTCGTGGGCTCGAGTCTCTCGTATATCCTCGTCCGCCTCCGCCATCAACTGCTGTACCAATTCCATGGAGGGGTTCGGCCCGTATAATGAGAGCCTTTCCCGAACAATCCTGGTTTTTTCGTCACTAATCGTGGTCGGTGTTTCCGCCATTGTGAAGCTCTGATCCAGTTCGGTCAATTCTGCGATCAGCTCTCTCCTTGGCCGGTTGCTGGCGTACCCCCCTCTGCTTTCAAGTAAATCCTTTAGGGTTGTACGCTTCAATTTTTCGTAAGCGCTCTCCATCCGTTCTGTACCTCTCCTAGGAAATCCAGGAAAATCCCGCCGCTGCCGCCAAATGTTACGGTTACCCTTAGTCTCGCTGAGAGATGGACCGCTTAGTAGCCTGGATCCCTATTGCTAAAGAGGGGAGAAGCTGCTTTCCATAGTATTCTATATGAGTCTCGCAAATATAGAATAATCTCCCTTAGCTGCAGTACAGCTAGGATACCCTTCTGCCCACAAAAACGAGTCAACGCTGCGATTGAGGGTCAAACAAGAACTCAGGACTGGGATGCCCAGCCTGCTTTTTATTAAGGTTACATGCACACAGGGCACTCCCAGGGGGAGAGGGGGGGAAGCACAAAATCCCCCATCACACATTTAGATAGAGAGCACTGTCCTTTGACAGGCCACAATAGGATTACAGTACTTAAGATAACAAGTTTACAAGTTCATCTTATCAATTAGCAGTCTGGCTCCAGAGGTGATTAGACAATAGTTTCTAAAAGCTGAAAAAAAAGAGTTAACTCTTTATGAAATGATACTTGTTACGGTTTTCTTGGAGCCCTTCTTAGGCGCTGGCTTGCTGGTTCAGGCATTGCTGCTGGGAAATAAGCTCTTCACAACAAAATAACTAATGCTTCTGTAACATATACTAACCACTATAATTTCAGTTATAGCCCAGGCTCCTTTGACAAGTGTATTGCTGGAAAGGGATCCATTTTCTCTGGCTCCAGGGGGCAGGGCTTAATCAGCCTGATATATCATGTATGGCTGCAACGCTTACCTAACAGGCCAATAGCTGAATACAGGAGGGCTACAAATTCGCCAAATACGCTGTAAAAACTCAGTGGTGTATGTAAATCTATGTACCCCAATGTTGTGCAGGCTATCAGAAAACATTGACAGACGTAGAGACACGTACCCAGCCGTTTTCGCGGGCTAAAAGGGGGCGGGGCTGAGTAAGCAAGTTGCTTCTATTATGCTGGAGCCGCCTCCTCACCAGACCAATAGTGGGACGGGGGAGGGCACGGGTGCACTGCACTAGACAGACACAAACAGCTGTGCATAGAGACACAGATAACCCCAGCTGTATGTAAAATATACAGAGCCAAATAGTGCTATAAAATCCCCTATATTCTATTTAAGAGATACCTGAATACATTTATGGGAAACCAATTATACCCAAACCCAGGGTGAAAATGAATCCATTATTATTAACTACATAGTACTTAACCAGAAAAGATCAACAAAGATCACAAAAACACAGTCTAAGCACAAAATGTATCCTAAGCCTGATGGAAAATGGTTAATGCTAAATGCTCATAATTCTGTTCTAAAATACAGCATAAATAAATACAAAAATAAAGATTACAAATATACCTATCTATGAACATCAATAAAGGGGAGCTAAAAATGGGGAAAAAAGGTCACTATCATGACCTTATGTATGTATAGCCATTTTTAGAGTCAGGCTAAGGTATTACATAAAACAATGCCAGTCAATGTTCGCATTAAGTCCTTTGGGATGTAAAGTATCTAGTCTAAAGATCCATCTGGCCTCTACCTGCAGCAACTTCTTTCTCCTATCGCCACCTCGATTAAGGGGGGGGACATGGTCAATCAAAATGAATCTAAGATCTTTGACTGTATGTTGGGTATCCAAAAAGTGCCGTGCCACTGGCTGATCAGATTATTGGTATCCAAGGCTGCTCTAATGGCACTGCGGTGGTTAGCCATTCTTTTTCTGATGTCATCATCAGTTTTCCCAACATAATATTTCCCACACACACAGATTAACAGGTATACCACAAACTTAGTTGTGCAGATCATGTAGTGCCGGATCTTGTACGGTTTACTCTTATGTGAGTGCCTTAATGTGGAACCTTGTATCATGGCACCACAGGTCGTGCAGCTCGGACACCTGTAGGATCCTTGTTTCCTGGTCTTTAGCCACTGTTCCTGTCTATAACAGTGTACTGGATCAGTTCTCATCAGCAGGTCCTTTAGGTTACTATTCCTTTTGTACCCCCTTCTTGGTATTGTGGTGTCGGTAAATGGTAGAGTGGGGTCAGTTTGTATTACCCACCAATTATTCTTAATGCTGTTGGACAAATGATGAGATGTAGGCCCAAACGTAGTGACTACTGTCACCTTGTCCTCACTGATCTGTGTTTCCTTGTCCTTCAGTAAAGCTGCTTGATTCATTGTCTTGACCTCTTCTGCAACAGTAGTTATCATTTGTTTGGCATATCCTCTCTTGAGGAATGTGTCTGCCACCTGAGTGGAAGCCAAATCTGGTAGTGTATTATTCCTAATCACTCTTGTCAACTGTGCCTTGGGGATTGCCCTGATCAAAGCAAAATTCTTTCATTATATAAAGCCCTGGTAAGACCTCACCTTGAGTATGGAGTGCAGTTCTGGGAACTTAACTGATAAATTCATTTCTTTCATATTGGCAAGAGTTCATGAGCTAGTGACGTATGGGATATACATTCCTACCAGGAGGGGGCGAAGTTTCCCAAACCTCAAAATGCTTATAAATACACCTCCCACCACACCCACAACTCAGTTTAATGAATAGCCAAGAAGTGAGGTGATAACACAAAGGAGTAAAAAAGCATACAAAAAGAGGAACTGGAAATATAATTGTGCTTTTATCCAAAAAAACATAACCACCATAAAAAGGGTGGGCCTCATGGACTCTTGCCATTATGAAAGAAATTAATTTATCAGCTAAGTTCTTACATAAATTATGTTTTCTTTCATGTAATTGACAAGAGTCCATGAGCTAGTGACGTATGGGCTGGATTAATCCTCCCGGGAAATGAATCTATGACCCTTGGATCTAGAACAAGCATTTGTAGTCAGGACATTCACCAACTGATCTACATCACCGCACTAAAAGTAGGGCAGAAAAATACTCTAAACCTCCAGAAATAGTGGAGATAATAGAAATCAAACCAATTATTATCCTAACAAGAGAGAGATGATAAAATATATTTGAAATCATAATAATAGATATGGTAAACATAATTAAATGAATACATCTAAAGTAAATAAACAGAGTTAAATACTTGAGAATCTGAAACTGCTTTTCTAACTGTACAACAAAGGATGAGAGAACATTACATAATATTCTCTACTAAGGATATATTCAAATTGAATAGGAAAAAACCTCAAAAGCAAAAATGTTAAAATCCAGATTTTAAAAGGATTATTAACATACAGCTAGATTACGAGTTTTGAGTGCTATAGGGATTTTAACAACCGCCACAAAAGCAGCGTTATTTCTCCTTCCTATAGCGCTGGTATTACGAGTTTTAAAAAAGCAGACTTGTGCGGGCGAAATGGTTACGTTGAGCTCCATACTGCACTGAAAACAAGCGCTTCTTTGATGTGCTCGTGCACGATTTCTCCATAGACATCAATGGGGAGAGCCGGCAAAAAAAAAAGCCTAACACCTGCGATCGCGGAAACAAAAGCTCCGTAACGCAGCCCCATTGATGTCTATGATGTCTATAGGGAAACAGAAAATAATGTTTAAACACCTTAACATAAACCCTGAGTCTAAACACCACTAATATGCTGCCCCCAACATCGCCGCCACCTACATACAGTTATTAATCCCTAATCTGCCGCTCCTAACATCGCTACCGCCTACATAATGTTATTAAGCCCTAATCTGCCGCTACCTACATAAAACTATTATCCCCTAATCTGCCGCTCCTGATGTTGCCGCCACTATACAAGTTATTAACCCCTAAACCTCTGGCCTCCCACATCACTACCAATAAATAAATCCATTAACCCCTAAATCTAACCCTAACGTAACCCTAACCCTAAAGTAACCCTAAGCCTAACCCTAACACCCACTAACTTTAACATAATAAAAATATAGCTAAATTAAATTTACAATTATTAACTAAATAAACCTATTTACCCCTAAACCACCAGACCCCCATCTCAACAAGCTAAATTAAACTATATTAACCCCTAAAAATAACCCTAAACCTTACCCTAACCCCTACTTTAACATAATTAAAATAGAGCTAAACTAAAGTTACAATTATTAACTAAATAATACCTATTTAAAACAAAATACTTACCTGTGAAATAAAACCTAAGCTAGCTACAATATAACTAATAGTTACATTGTAGCTAGTTTAGGATTTATTTTTATTTCTGAGGTAAGTTTGTATTTATTTTAACTAGGTAGACTAGTTAGTAAATAGTTATTAACTATTTACTTACTACCTAGTTAAAATAAATACAAACTTACCTGTGAAATAAAACATAACCTGCCTTACACTAAAAACTAAAATATAAACACTAAACTTACTAAAAATTAAAATAACTAAATTACATAAAAAACAAACACCAAATTACAAAAAATAAGAAACAAATTATCAAAAATAAAAAAGAATTACAAATAATCTAATAGCCCTATTAACCCCCCCCCAATAAAAAAAAAACCCTAGCCTACAATAAACTACCAATGGCTCATAAAATGGCCTTTTGTGGGGTATTGCCCCAAAGAAATCAGCTCTTTTACCTGTAAAAAAAAAAATACAAACACCCCCACAACCAACCCCCCCAAATAAAATAACTATCTAAAAAAAACTAAGCTCCCCATTGCCCTGAAAAGCCACTTACAGTTCTTGAATTCCCCGCTTGAAGGATCCATCCAGCCGGCAAAGTCATCATCCATGCGGCAAGAAGTCTTCATCCAGACGGCCTCTTCGATCTTCATCCAGATGGCATCTTCTATCTTCATCCATCCAGCATGGAGCGGGACCATCCTGAAGACATCCGGCATGGAGCATCCTCTTCATACGGTCTCCGCCGTACACTGTAACTTCAGTGCAATTGACGTGATCCAAGATGGCGTCCCTTGCATTCCTATTGTTTGAAAGATTTTAATCAGCCAATAGGATTAGAGCTGCTTAAATCCTATTGGCTGTTCCAATTAGCCAATAGGATTAGAGCTGCTAAAATCCTATTGACTGTTCCAATCACCCAATAGGATTAAGCTCTCATCCTATTGGCTGATTGGAACAGTCAATAGGATTTTAGCAGCTCTAATCCTATTGGCTGATTGAAATCTTTTAGCCAACACCTATACCGACAAGACTTGTAGTAGCAGCGTTAGGGAAAAAGCAGCGTTATGGGCCATAACGCTGCTTTTTTACTCTTAATGCCAAACTTGTAATCTAGCTGATAGTTAATAGGAGAACTAGACTCCTAAAAGCTATAAATAGAAAAATTTCATTAACAAAGAACAAAAAATGTTCAAATGAAAATTAAGGAGAATTTTTAACAAACTGTCTGATACAAGATCCTTTGAGCCAAAGAAACCTTCATCAGTAGAATAAACTTAAGTATGCTGTCGGTCAGAACAAAGTTAATTAAATATTAATAATTTTGAAAAGACCTCGTAAGTTTACTTAAAGGCATAATAGCAGTCATAACCTTTTATGATTTAAGCATAAACATGTGATGTTTGCAGATGAAATCAAGTACATGAACTGAATATGTAAAAAACAGTAAATGTTATTGTAGAAACATTGCTAGCATAAAACATGATAAATAAATGCCACATAATTGAGCTGAAGAAATAACAGCTTAAAAAATGAAAAGAACACACTTAGCTTTGTAGAATTTGTGTTCCAGGGCATCATAGTTTCTACAGTAACATCCGAGTTAGGATCAGAATGAGACATCCTTGCAAAATGTAACAGAAAAAGAAAAATAACATTAGGCAAAACATTCAATTTCACGCCAACTGCAATATAATGCTACGCAAGCCAAACTATGCAAAACATTGAAACCATCCTGTTGAAATTGCTATCAGATCTGAGTGACACACTACACGAAAACTTTGCCCAGCTATCTAGGCTTATCAGCAAATGCTGTGGTGCACATGGGAATGCTTGCAATCTTCCAGATGGCGACTCACATATACATACCTCGCCTGAGGAGAGCCTGGCACCTAGAAACACATATGAGCCGTTGGTTGCCGTACACCAGGTACCTAAGAGAATAGATTCCCCAGAGGATCCTATACATACTAGCTATGAGGACAACGCTTCCATCACTTCAAATGAGGTACAGAAAGTTGTTGTGGCAGTAAACATCAAGAGACTGTGGAATTACAGAAAAGTGACTCGACCTTAGCTAATAGTGGAGGAGATGGAGCAATATGCGGATCCTAGATCTAAGCCCAAGCAGACGCTACCGGTTCCCATACTAGAATTGAAAGTCCAAGAACTCTGTTGTAAGCAATACCTCCATTTCCTTAGCTTTCGCTCAATCAAGTCTGCACTGCAACAGGTACTGAGGTGTCTCCCCGATGATCTTATGAACTTAAGGATTGGAGTGGGGTAATTCTGTTCCAGATGCCAATGCACACTGTAGTGCATCTATTAAGAGACTTGGCAGCTAGTGCCATGAATATAAAGTAGATTCTTCGACAGCATGCTCACCTATCTGAATGGTTCATTACACTATTGGTTTTAGGATATGTGTTAAGATTAAACTACATACTTTGTGCTTGGGGAACTTTCTAAAGGTGTTTACGTAGACCACATCAGTTACACCATTTATCTGTCCATTTACTAACTCAATACCATATAACTTAGCTCCTCTTGTGGCAATCACTGGTTTAATAGGTTTATATACTTATACTTTATTGTTCCTGTCAATAGAATAAGGGATGACCCAACGATCACTAATCAGACTCTTGGCAAAACTAGATAAACCCCCTCCATAACGAGTATCTCCATATAATAATTCTTGCCCTTTAGCATTAACTTGCCTTAGGTAATAAGCACTTCCCTCCAAACTACAGTTACTCCCACCATCGGCGACTGAGATGGTAGGTTATGACTGGTCAGAGAACAAATATCTAGAGCAGGGTGTTTGCACATTTTGAGGGTCCAAATTACGTCATGGCTTTCTTCAAGAAATAATTCTAAGATTTAAAGTGAATGTGGAGGTTGGGTCCAATCTGACTTTTAGTATTATCAAACTGTTGCAATACATGGGATATTTCTTGCTCCTACATCTACTGCAAAGACATAGTTCTCAGTCTAGGGAGCTAATTGCTAACTTATTTCAATTAGACACTTCATAATAATCTTTCTGGTTCTAACAATGAAATTGGGTAAAAATAGGGGCACTTATTCATAATACTAATAATACTACTATATATGCCTATGATTAGTCGCTCCCTCTCCCCAGTTTTCCAAGTACCGCTAGAATTACCCTCTATAATTTCTTAAGCCTCTGTGCCCATTCTCTCGTCTAGTAAACTACAGGATTATTTATTTCATACACACTGTACCTACACATACGTATTGCGAGATCCCATATTATTAATTTGTCCAGTTGCTCAAGAGTTACTAGGGCCTGGTCATACATGCACTCACATGGGTATAACTCTAAAAGGAGCTGGTGTCTCCTTCAATCTTATTTGCCGGCTCAGGTTCTTACGTAGTACCCAGCTGTTTACTGTATTCAACTAATTTTTTATATATACTCAGGGATCTAGTTGTTTGGCACAAGAGTGAGGTTACTACTAGAGAACTAACTGCATAGAGGAAATGTTGCTGTTGCTGGTATTTCTTTTTTATGATACAATGAGTCCACGGATCATCTTAATTACTAATGGGATATTCACCTTCTGGTCAGCAGGAGGTGGCAAAGAGCACCACAGCAAAGCTGTTAAATAGCTCCTACCTTCCCTCCCACCCCAGTCATTCTCTTTGCCTACATTAGTGCTAGGAAGTGGTAAAGTGAATAAGTTAGAGGGTTTACTCAAAAAGATATATGTACACCAGGGCCTGCAATAGCAACCAGCGGTGTGCATTGCTACCGTCACTATTGCGGCGGCGTATTGGTTTGATGCACTGTCTGAGACTCTCAGGACAGAAACTTCTTTGGATGAAATCCAGGATAGGATAAAGGCTCTTAAACTAGCTAATACCTTTATTACGGATGCTTCCCTTCAAGTTATCAAGCTGGGAGCTAAGATTTCGGGTTTCTCTATTCTAGCTCGCAGAGCCTTATGGTTAAAACCTTGGTCTGCTGATGTTTCCTCTAAGTCTAAGCTTCTGGCTATTCCTTACAAGGGGAAGACCTTGTTTGGACCTGGCCTAATGGAAATTATCTCTGATATTACGGGAGGTATGGGGTCATCTTCTCCCTCAAGATAATAGAAATAAACAGAAAGGATGACAGAGTAATTTTCGTTCCTTTTGAAATTTCAAGGGAAATTCTTCTTCTTCCTCCTCTAAACAGGAACAATCTAAACCTGCATGGAGACCCAGCCAGTCTTGGAATAAGGGAAAACAATCCAAGAAGCCTGCTATTGAATCCAAGACAGCATGAATGGCATGCCCCCGATCCGGGACCAGATCTGGTTGGGGGCAGACTTTCCTTCTTTGCTTAGGCTTGGGTTTGTGATGTTCAGGATCCATGGACAATAGAAATAGTGTCCCAGGGATAGAAACTAGAGTTCAAAAGTTTTCCTCCCAGAGGCAGGTTTCTACTTTCAAGATTATCTGCAGACCAGACAAAGAGAGAGGCGTTCTTACGCTGCATAAGAGACCTCTCCGCCCTGGGAGTGATTGTTCCTGTTCCAATACAGGAACAGGGTCGGGGTTTTTATTCCAATCTGTTTGTGGTTCCAAAAAAGGAGGAAACCTTCAGACCAATTTTAGACCTCAAGAGTCTAAACAAATTTCTCAGGGTACCGTCCTTCAAGATGGAAACTATTTGTTCCATTCTTCCCTTGATCCAGGAGGGTCAGTTTATGACCCTTTATGGATTTAAAGGATGCATACCTACATGTTCCTATTCACAGGGATCATCTTCACAAGTTCCTAAGGTTTGCCTTTCTGGACAAACACTTCCAGTCCGTGGCTCTTCCTTTCGGTCTTGCCACAGCTCCCAGAATTTTCACAAAGGTTCTGGGAACGCTGTTGGCGGTGCTTCGGTCACGGGGCATTGCAGTGTCACCCTATCTGGACGACATCCTAGTCCAGGCGCCATCCTTTCAACAAGCAAGACATCTCACGGATGGAAGGTAAATTTTGAAAAGAGTTCCTTAGTTCCAAATACAAGGGTAACTTTCTTGGGAACCATAATAGATTCCCTGTCTATGAAGATTTTTCTGACAGAAGTCAGGAAGTCAAAGATTATCGATACTTGCCTAGTCCTTCAGTCCACTCCTCGGCCGTCAGTGGCTCAGTGCATGGACGTAATCGGGTTGATTGTGGCGGCAATGGATATCATCCCGTTTGCTCGGTTCCACCTCAGACCTCTGCAGTTAAGCATGCTCAGGCAATGAAATGGAGATTATGCAGACTTGTCTCTTCGAATACTACTGGAGCAGGAGACAAGGGATTCTCTGCAATGGTGGTTGTCACCGGATCACCTCTCCCAGGGAACCTGCTTTTGCAGACCATCTTGGGTGATTGGGACAACAGACGCCAGCCTTCTAGGGTGGGGAGCAGTCTGGGACTCAGTCAGAGTCTGTTATTCCTATAAATATTCTAGAACTGAGAGCGATCTTCAATGCTCTTCTGGCCTGGCTCCAGTTAGCCTTGGTCCGGTTTATCAGGTTCCAGTCGGACAATATAACTTCAGTGGCTTACATCAATCATCAGATAGGAACGAGGAGTTCCTTAGCGATGACCGAGGTAGCCAAAATAATCCAGTGGGCAGAAGTCCACTCTTGCTGTCTGTCGGCGATCCACATCCCAGGGGTGGACAACTGGGAGGCGGACTTCCTGAGCAGGCAGACTTTTCATCCGGGGGTGTGGGAACTCCATCCGGAAATGTGTTTTCAAACCTGATTCTCAAGTGGGGTCAGCCGGAATTGGATCTCATGGCATCACGACAGAATGCCAAGCTCCCGAGATACAGGTCGAGGTCCAGGGACCCCCAGGCAGAGCTCGTAGATGCTCTGGCGGTTCCTTGGTCCTTCAGTCTAGCATACCTATTTCCTCCGTTTGCTATACTTCCTCGGGTCATTGCTCGAATCAAACAGGAGAGGGCATCAGTGATCCTCATAGCACCGGCTTGGCCTTGCAGGATTTGGTATGCAGATCTGGTGGAGATGGCATCTCTGCCACCTTGGAGACTTCCGTTGAGGAAGGACCTTCTAATTCAGGGGCCCTTCCTTCACCAAAATCTAGTTTCTCTGAAGCTGACTGCTCGGAGATTGAACGCTTCATTTTATTCAAGCTGGGCTGATTCAGGCTCAATAAGCCTGTAACTAGAAATATTTACCATAAGATTTGGCGTAAATATCTCTATTGGCGCAAATCTAAGGGCTACTCATGGAGTAGAGTTCGAATTCCTAGAATTTTGTCTTTTCTCCAAGAGGGTTTAGAGAAGGGATTATCGACAAGTTCCCTAAAGGGTCAAATCTCTGCCTTATCTATTTTGTTACACAAACATCTGGCGGATGTCCCAGATGTACAATCATTTTGTCAGGCCTTGGTCAGGATAAGGCCTGTATTCAAACCAGCTACTCCTCAATGGAGTCTTAATTTAGTTCTTAAAGTTCTTCAAGAGGCTCCTTAGATATTAAGTTGTTATCTTGGAAAGTTTGATTTCTTGTTGCTATTTCTTCTGCTTGGAGAGTGTCAGAGCTCTCGGCCTTGCAGTATGAGTCTCCTTATCTTATTTTCCATTCAGATAATGTAGTTTTACGTACTAAATTAGTATTCCTTCCTAAGGTTGTTTCTGATGGGAACATTAATCAGGAGATTGTTGTTCCTTCTTTGTGTCCTAATCCTCCTTCTCAGAAGGAACGTCTTCTGCACAATTTGGACATTGTCCGTGCTTTAAAGTTTTACCTGCAGGCGACTAAGGACTTTCGTCAGTCTTCTTCTTTGTTTGTGATTTTCTCAGGAAAACGTAAGGAACACAAAGCAACAGCTACTTCTCTTTCTTTTTTGCTGAAGAGTATCATACGTTTTGTATATGAGACTGCTGGACAGCAGCCTCCTCAGAGTTACGGCTCATTACACGAGGGCTGTTGATTCCTCATGGGCATTCAAAAATGAAGCTTCTGTGGAACAGATTTGCAAGGCTGCAACTTGGTCCTCTCTTCACACTTTTTCAACATTCTACAAATTTGACACTTTTGCCTCGGCTGAGGCCGCTTTTGGGAGAAAGGTTCTTCAAGCAGTGGTGCCTTCCATTTAGGTTCCCTGTCTTGTCCCTCCCGTATCATTTGTGAACTCTAGCTTGGGTATTGAATCCCATTAGTAATTAAGATGATCCGTGGACTTTTGATTTTAGCCCTATTTAAATAGTCTCATTAATGGGAACAAAAAAATGTTATGTGTTCTCATTAAAAACTCATAAAATACAAGTTTTGTTGTGATAGTCTTAGGTAGAGAGATCTGAGCAAGATACTGCAATCTCATCAGTGAGGGGCAAACTGATCTCTCTAGGCACATTGGTCATTCTTGCACACACACAGTTTTTTTAAGGAATTTGACATGTAGGTTCTTCCAAACATCTTGGAGACATAACCACTGTTATTCTGTGAATTTAGGCAGCCTCGGTTGCTTCTATCTCTTCATGTAATCTTAGAAAGACTTGATGATGTTGAGATCAGGGCTCGGGTGGATGCCATACCATCATTTTTAAGGCTCCTTGCTCTTCTTTATGCTGCAGATAGTTCTTAATGGCTTTGGCTGTATGTTTAGGGTGTCTGTCAAGCTGCAGAATAAATTTGGGGCCAATCAGATGCCTCCCTGATGGTATTGCAAGATGAATAAGTATCTGCCTGTACTTCTTAGCATTGAGGAGACTGTTAATTGTGACCAAATTTAAACATTTCAGAAAATCCTCCATTTTCAAAAATGCAGCCCCAGACTTGCAAGGAACCTCCACCATGCTTTACTGTTGCCTGTAGACACAAATTTGTGTACCACTCTCCAGCCCTTTAGTGAACAAACTGCCTTCTGCTACAGCCAGATTTTTCAAATGTTGACTTACCAGTCCAGATCACCTGCTGCTAATTTTCTGCACCCACGTTTTTGTCTTTTCATGCATTGTTGAGTTGCTTGGTCTTGTTTCCACGTTGGAGGAATGGCTTTTTGGCCACAAGTCTTCTTTGAAGACCATTTCTGACCAGACTTCCTCAGACCAGTAGATGGGTATACTCGATCCCACTGGTTTCCACCAATTCTAACCTGACTGCAATGTTGGAGAACTTCAGATTTTAAAGGGAAGTCAGCATGATGTGTCTTTCATGTGCTGCATTAAGTTTTCTTGGCTGGCCACTGCCTCTATAGTCCTCAACATTGCCTGTTTCTTTCGGCTTCTTCAGAAGAGCTTGGACAGCACATATGGAAACTTCTGTCGGCCTTGAAATGTCTGCCTTAGAGACACCTTGCTGATGCAGTATAACTACCTTGTTTATTGTTGCTGTGCTTAGTCTTGCCATAGTGTATGACTTTTAACATTAAACTACCTTCAACAACCTCACTTTCGGCTAGATTACGAGTTTTGCGTTAAGGTAAAAAGCAGCGTTAACAGGTCCTAACGCTGCTTTTTTATGCCCGCTGGTATTAGGAGTCTTGCAGGTATAGGTGTACCGCACACTTTTTTGGCCTTACCGCAAATCAACGTACGTAAATTTCGTAAAGGGGACTTGCATAGCGCCGGTATTACGAGTTTGTCCTGGGAGGCCAAAAAGTAAGCGGTACACCCTATACCGCCAAGATTCCTAACGCATTTTAAAGTCAGAAGTTATGGGTTTTATGCTACAAAGCTGTAGCATAAAACTCATAACTAAAGCTAAACTAGAACAGCCAATAGAATGCGAGCTCAATCCTATTGGCTTATTGGATCAGCCAACCTTAATTCCGATTGGCTGAATTCTATCAGCCAATCGGAATCTAAGGGACACCATCTTGGATGACGTAATTTAAAGGTACCTTCATTCAGCAAGAAGCCGTCGATTGAAGAGGATGCTCCGCGCCAGATGTCTTGAAGATGGAGCCGCTCAGCGTCGGAAGGATGAAGATAGAAGATGCCTTCTGGAGGACCACTTCTGCCCGTCTGGAGGACCACTTAAATATAATTTAAATAAATCTAAATAAAATTCCTATCATTACCTAAATTATTCCTATTTAAAACTAAATACTTACCTATAAAATAAACCCTAAACTAGCTACAATATAACTAATAGTTACATTGTAGCTAGCTTATGGTTTATTTTTATTTTACAGGCAAGTTTGTATTTATTTTAACTAGGTAGAATAGTTACTAAATAGTTATTAACTATTTAATAACTACCTAGCTAAAATAAATACAAATTACACTAACACCTAACACTACAATTAAATAACTTACCTAAATTAAATACTATTAGCTAAATTACAAAAACAAACACTAAATTACAGAAAATAAAAAACAAATTACAAGAAATTTAAACTAATTACACCTAATCTAAGAACCCTATCAAAATAAAAAAGCCCCCCAAAATAAAAAAAAAACCCTAGCCTAAACTAAAGAAGTCTTCATCCAAGCGGCAATATGTCCTCAACGAAGCCGGCAGAAGTCACCAACCTTTCGGACCTCAGGGACCACTAAACTCACAATTTTGAATCCCGTGGACCACTAACATGATTTTTTTTTTTTAAAAAAAAGGTACAAACCTCTATGTGTGTGTGTGTCTATATATATATATATATATATATATATATATATATATATATATATACATATATATATATATATATGTATATATATATACATATACATAAATACACACACATACTGTACATATCTAGTATAACCAAAGTTAAGTTTACATTATGTATATATTTACACATTTTTAAGAATTATTTTTTTGGAATTAAATAGCTGAATGACAGAATTGAGAGAATACTTCCAAATGACAGATGAAGGGTGAGTGCCAAATTTTGTGCTGGAAACAGAGAGGCAGAAAGTGGGAAAAAATAATTATGTTTAAAAGGACCACAAGACTTCCAAGTTACCTTCCCAGTTAGGAATTGTTCAAAACTACTTATGATCATGGACAGACATTGGAGTCATAAATTAAGTTTATATCAGAAAGCTCTCAATATGGATGTAAGCTAACCACGACTGATGTTACTGGCAATTATTATAATACTGGTGGGATATGGCTGATCTGCTGGATGGCAATTAATGAAATTCAGGTGGAAAGGCTTTGTGCGCGGGAAAATTATTAGAATAACAAATAATTATTATTTTATTTAAAAAAAAAAGATGGATGGGAGGAAGACAAACAGTGATGTAAGTCCATCTGAAGGAATTAGGAAAACTACTACAAAGAGACAGGTAAAGGGAAGAAAATAAATGAAATATAAGAGAGAAATATTTTTTTTTAGGATTTTCTTTTTTTATATACTTTAATTCCACTATTTCAAGCAAAAACTATACCAACCTCTCCTGGCTTTAGAATGGAAGCATCTTTCTCTGAGCAGCATGCCGGGCGGGCGGAATTAAAAATAGAATCTAGCTACACAAGTTGCGCAGTACTGCACAACGTGCGTAGGGTGATTGTAATTTAACTTCTCCGTCGGTTTTCACTGATGTCCAGCCAGGCACTGTAGGGAGTTGTGGCACGACAGGGGTGACACCATCAGATGAGATTCATTCCTGCTTGATGGTGTCAAGGACCACCAATATCTTCTCGTGGACCACTGGTTGGCGACCGGTGCTAAAGACCATGAGCTACCTTTGGGGACACCTATGTTTGATGTTTGATGTATAATTGTACAACACAACAGAGGTGGACATATATATTTTAAGTTTAATTTAATAAATATATTTTAAGTTTAATTTAATTGGGTTTTTGAGCTCAGATCATTCTGTTTTATGAATTGTTTGTAGAGTTCTGAATAAATGTTTTTGTTTTTTATCTTTTGATTCCTCAATCGCAGACTAATGCAAGAAGTGAACCTATGGACTTAGAAATAGTTTCTGTGACTTCTGCAAGTTCCACGTCTCAGAAAAAGGAAAGAAATAAGGAACCAAGAAGACAATCTAGAGGCCCGTCAAGTATGTGATTTTATTTGTATTTACCATTTCTTCATTGCAGCTGAACGAAAATACCATCTGTTTATCATTCTGCTCTGCACGTTAAATGGAATTTGTAATAAGAAACAATAGTAATTAGACATGCACAAATTTGTGTTGCTTTGTTATTAGTTTTTGAAACGAAAAACAAAACTGAATTGTTTTTCCTGCGTTTGTTTATTTGCAGCAACAAACTGAATGAACACAAACGCCATTTGTTCATTCATTTTGTTTCTCTATCTATTAGAGATGATGAATAAAGCAATGAAAATTACACATATCTAATAACCGTGTGCTCCAAAATAAATGGAATGCTACAAGATAACACTATGGGCTCCATTTATTAAAGCAATGGTAAATCCTAGCATTTCAAAAACAGTATAATTTACGAGCACTAAAAATATAGGTGACTTTCATTCATGAGTTTAAAAAAGCAGTTTAAAAGTCACCTTTATTTCGTCGTGGCTTCACTGCTAACCTAAGAGCTGCCGGCCGCCCACAGCAAAGTTAAATTTTTTCCATGAGTTGACATTTTCACCTCTTAGCCAGTAGCCATTCTAGCCATTATGTATACTAGCATGGCTATTGGCTCAGATGGACATATCACCTCATTGAAAAATTTGAGCTGTGGGTGGGTGGCTGGTGGTGCTTAGGTTAGCAGTGAATCCGCGGCCAAATAAACTTGTGAATGAAAGTCACCTTTATTTTTAGTGCGGGTAGTTTTTGAAACACTAGAATTTATCATCACTTTAAGCTAGGGTGCAGGGTTATTCATGCAAGCCTTGGACCTCTTCTTCCTAACATTATTAACAACCCCTGCATGATTGGTTGAGGAAGAGCAATATTACTCAAGCTATACAAAATACCTTTGGTAAACCAAACTTTAAGTGTATGCAACTCAAAATTAAGTAAGGATATGTTAAAAGTCCAATCAGCAGAGACAGTCCATAAGGAAAAAAGGGTGGGGGGGGAGTCACAAAATGTTTGATTGGAGCAGCTTTGAATACCTCACAGGAAAGAAAGGAGACACACAGTAGTGAAGTCTGTAATATATACAAGAGAGATCCGAATGGATGGGTACTTACACTTTTATGAGCTCTGACTTAGCTCTTAGTGAATATGTTATTGTAGGACTAAAATGGACACCTGTGTCACATTAAAGGTTTTTTTTTACTAAGCATACCATTGTAATTGTTGCTCAGCTTACTTGTCTTTACTTCAGCTTGTTGCTGAGCCTGAAAACAGTTCTACATGCAATATCAGTAGCCTTGTGACGATAGCCTGTAGTACAGTCCTATATTAGTAAATATATTTTAAATTCCACCTTGGAGCTCCTGATCTTCCTTGGTAGCCGGGGCTTTGTACCTGACGGCCTGTTTACTAAGAGATGAGTCATTGCTCATAAAAGTGTAAGTGCCCATTCCTTTGGCTTTCTTGTATATCTTATAGACTTGACTATTATATGTCTCCTCTCTCTCCTGTGAGGTAAACAAAATGCTACAATCAAACATTTGGCAGGTTCCTCCCCTTTTTTTCCTTTATGGACTATCTCTGCTGATTGCGGATCAGACTGTTAACATATCCTTACTTACTGAGTTGTATACGCTTAAAGGGACATGAAACCCAACATTTTTCTTTCATGAGTCATATAGAGAATACAAATTTTAATCATTCCAATTTACTTCTATTATCTATTTTACTTCATTCTTTATGTACCCTTTGTTGAAGAAATAGCAATGCACATGTGTGAGCAAATCACATGAGGCATCTATGTGCAGCCACCAATTAGAAGCTATTTAGATATGCTTTTTAACACTGGATATCAATCGAATGAAGCAAATTAGATAATAGAAGTAAATTGGAAAGTTGTTAAAAATTGCATGCTCTTTCAAAATAATAATGTCCCTTTAAATTGTGGTTTACATTTTTTTTATTATTTTAAGTGTACACATCTTTTAATTGTCCACCTTTTTTGTTCTTGTTACAAAATACCTTTGGACTTTTAATATGAGTACAGAAATAATATCGCTATTGTTTGCGCTCAAGCAATGTTAATATACATTAGCGCTAATATTTTTGCAATCTGCTTCCAATCTAGGCCAATGTATTTTCCAAAAATGAAATAGGATGTCTTTGATTAGTTTCTATGAAAACAGTTTCAGACTGTTTATTCAATACTGTTAATTCTACTTGATTTGTTATGGTTAAAAAGATTGATAACGCCTTTACTACCCATTCCCCAGCTTTGCACAACCAACTTTGTAATATTAATATACTTTATAACCTCTAAATCTCTGCTTGTTTTAAGCACCTAGGGCGCGATCCGATATACATCGTAGTTTGCGGCGCAAGCGAGGGAACCCCCGCCGCCCGTAGTTTCAACTCGCAACTCGAGCTATCCAATATACCTCGCCGGCAATTGCTAAAGTGCCGTAAGTCAGAAAAAATAGCGATGTCCAGAAATCTGCGCAAGTACAAATTTCTGGAGTCGCCAGTGACTTACGGCACTTTAGAAACTGCCGGCGCCTACAAAACCTGACTAAGTTATTAAATCTCCCGTACTGTCTAACACGCCTCCCAAACATAGCCCGACACGTATACCCCTCTATCCGCTATCCCCCCTCACTCTCCTAATAATAAATGTATTAGCCCCTAAACCGCCGCTCCCGGACCCCGCCGCACCTAATAAAGTTATTAACCCCTAAACCGCCGCTCCCGGACCCCGCCGCCACCTACATTAACTACCCCCTAATGTGAGCCCCTTACACCGCCGCCACCTACATTAACTACCCCCTAATGTGAGCCCCTTACACCGCCGCCACCTACATTAACTACCCCCTAATGTGAGCCCCTTACACCGCCGCCACCTACATTAACTACCCCCTAATGTGAGCCCCTTACACCGCCGCCACCTACATTACCTACCCCCTAATGTGAGCTCCTACCCCGCCGCCAGCTATATTAAAATTATTAACCCCAAATCTAATCCCCCTACCCCGCCGCCAGCTATATTAAAATTATTAACCCCTAATTTATTCCCCCTACACCACCGCCAGCTATATTAAAATTATTAACCCCTAATTTAATCCCCCTACACCGCTGCCAGCTATATTAAATACATTAACCCCTAATCTAATCCCACTAAAGTAATCAGCTCTATTACAAGCCTTAAAAGGGCCTTTTGCGTGGCAATGCCCCAAAGTAACCGCTCTATTGCCAGCCCTTAAAAGGGCTTTTTGCGGGCCATTGCCCCAAAGTAATCAGCTCTTTTACCAGCCCTTGAAAGGGCTTTTTGCGGGGCATTGTCACAAAGTAATCAGCTCTTTTGCCTCTAATCTAAATCCCCCTACACCGCCGCCACCTATAATAAATGTATTACCCCCTAATCTAATCCCCCTACACCGCCACCACCTATAATAAATGTATTACCCCCTAATCTAATCCCCCTACACCGCCACCACCTATATTAACTATATTAACCCTAATTATATTAGGGTTAATATAGTTATTATATTATATATATATTAACTATATTAACCCTAATTATATTAGGGTTAATATAGTTAATATAATTATTATATTATATATATATTAAGTATAATAACCCTATCTAACCCTAACACCCCTAACTAAATTCTTATTAAAATAAATCTAATTAATATTAATATTATTAATTAAAATATTCCTATTTAAATCAAAATACTTACCTATAAAATAAACCCTAAGATATCTACAATATAATTAATAATTACATTGTAGCTATTTTAGGGTTTATATTTATTTTACAGGTAACTTGGTATTTATTTTAACTAGGTACAATAGCTATTAAATAGTTAATAACTATTTAATAGCTACCTTGTTAAAATAATTACCAATTTACCTGTAAAATAAATCCTAACCTAAGTTACAAATACACCTACACTATCAATAAATTAAATAAACTACAAATATCTAAACTAAAATACAATTAAATACACTAAACTAAATTACAAAAAATAAAAAAAGATTACAAGAATTTTAAGCTAATTACACCTATTCTAAGCCCCCTAATAAAATAACAAAGCCCCCCAAAATAAAAAAAATTCCCTACCCTAATCTAAATTACAAAAGTTAACAGTTCTATTACCAGCCCTTAAAAGGGCTTTTTGCGGGGCATGCCCCAAAGTAATCAGCTCTTTTGCCTGTAAAAGAAAAACACAATACCACCCCCCAACATTACAACCCACCACCCACATACCCCTACTCTAAGCCCACCCAAACCCCCCTTAAAAAACCTAACACTAAGCCCCAGAAGATCCCCCTACCATGAGTCGTCTTCCTCCAGCCGGGCCGATGTCTTCATCCAAGAGGCAAAGAAGAAGTCTTCCATCCGGGTGATGTCTTCATCCAAGCGGCAAAGAAGAAGTCTTCCATCCCGGCGATGTCTTCATCCAAGTGGCAAAGAAGAGGTCCTCCATCGGGGCGAAAATTTTCCTCCAAGCGGCATCTTCAATCTTCTTTCTTCCGACCTCCGACGCGGAACATCCAGCTGGCCCGACGACTGAAAGATGAATGAAGTTTCCTTTAAATGATGTCATCCAAGATGGCGTCCCTCGAATTCCGATTGGCTGATAGGATTCTATCACCCAATCGGAATTAAGGTAAGAAAATCTGATTGGCTGATTCAATCAGCCAATCAGATTCAAGTTCAATCCGATTGGCTGATCCAATCAGCCAATCAGATTGAGCTTGCATTCTATTGTCTGATTAGATTTATTTTAATAAGAATTTAGTTAGGGGTGTTAGAGTTAGATAGGGTTATTATACTTAATATAAATATAATAACTATATTAACCCTAATATAATTAGGTTTAATATAGTTAATATATATAATATAATAACTATATTAACTATATTAACCCTAATATAATTAGGGTTAATATAGGTGGCGGCGGTGTAGGGGGATTAGATTAGGGGGTAATACATTTATTATAGGTGGCGGCGGTGTAGGGGGATTAGATTAGGGGGTAATACATTTATTATAGGTGGCGACGGTGTAGGGGGATTTAGATTAGAGGCAAAAGAGCTGATTACTTTGGGGCAATGCCCCGCAAAAAGCCCTTTTAAGGGCTGGCAATAGAGCTGTTTACTTTGGGGTAATGCCACGCAAAAAGCCCTTTTCAGGGCTATTTGTAGGGTTAGACTTAGGTTTAGTGGTAGGGATATTTTAGGGGTTAATTAATTTAATATAGGTGGCGGCGGTATAGGGGGATTAGATTAGGGGTTAAAAATTTAATATAGGTGGCGGCGGTATAGGGGGATTAGATTAGGGGTTAATAATTTCATATAGGTGGCGGCGGTATAGGGGGATTAGATTAGGGGTTAATAATTTCATATAGGTGGAGGCGGTATAGGGGGATTAGATTAGGGGTTAATAATTTAATATAGGTGGTGGCGGTATAGGGGGATTAGATTAGGGGTTAATAATTTAATATAGGTGGCGGCGGTGTAGCGGGCTCAGATTAGGGGGAAATATAGATAATGTAGGTGGCGGCGGGGTCCGGGAGCGGCGGTTTAGGGGTTAAACACTTTATTAGGGATGCGGCGGGGGATCGCGGTTGACAGGTAGATAGACATTGCGCATGCGTTAGGTGTTAGGTTTTATTTTGCAGCCAGTTTAGGGAGTTATGGGGCTCCAATACACAGCGTTAGGCTTACTACGCCTGCAATTTGTGGCGAGGTAGGATTTTCGCCACGTAAGTCCTTACGCTGTATATTGGATACCAAACTGCGCTGGTTTGGTATACCTGTCTATGGGCCAAAAAACCACGGCCGAAGGCAGAAATATACGAGCGTAACTTCTATGTTACGCCGTATATGTGATACCAAACCATCGCAAAATTTGGCGTCGCCGGCTTTTGCGGGCGACGCTGCATATCGGATTGAGGCCCTACACGCCGCCTCTTATCTCAGTGCATTTTATTAACTTTTCACAGCCATACAGTAATAGTTCATGTGGGCCATATAGATAACATTGTGCTCACTCCTGTGGAGCTGTGCGTGAACAAGGACTAACTGACTAAAATGTAAGCTTGTAAATAGCACTGAGATAAGGGGCAGTTTGCAGAGGCTTAAATACAAGGTAATAATAGAGCTACAATTTATATTAATATAACAGTGTTGGTTATGCAAATTTGTGGAATGGATAATAAGGGGATTATCTATTTTTTAAACACTAAAAATTTTCAAGTAGGTTGTACCTTTAATATAAAATCTGTTTTTAATTAGTCTTTTTAAAGGGACATGAAACCCATTTTTTTTTCATGATTCAGAAACAGCATACAATTTTAAACAACTTTCCAATTTACTTTTGTTATTTAACTTGCTTTATTCCCATAATATCCTTTGTTGAAAAACATATTTAAATAGGCTTGGTGGCTGCACATAGATGCTTCCTGTGATTGGCTCACCCATGTGCATGATTTATCTTCAACAAAGGATATCTAAAGAATGAAGCAAATTAGATAATATAAGTAAATTGAAATGCTGTTTAAAATTGTATTTTCTAGCTGAATCATGAAAGAAATGTTTTGCGATTCATGTCCCTTTACGTCATTAAATCTAACATTGTTCTACATAAATACCTTCCATCTGCACCAAGAATCACACACAAATCCCCATGTTTGAAATTAATTTCTGTGTTTGCCTTTGGCATAAAATCTATTAAATAAAATGCTTTTTTCTTTGTAAAAATAACAGTTTTGCCTTACATTAAAGGACCATTAAATTCCATAGAATTTTATAATCAACAAATACATAATAATAATACAATGCACTAGCACTTAATTTCAAATGTAGATTTTTTTTCTGGCAAATTTAAAAGTTAATTCCATTTTCACTCCTCTTGCATCATGTGGATACCATCAGCCAATCACAAAACACATATACGGTATGTATATACTGTGCACTTTTGCACACACTCAATAGACGCTGGTGCCTCTGAAAGTGTACATATGAAAAGATTTTGCTCTATCTGAATCGTAAAAGTTTCATTTTGGCTTCAGTGTCCCTTTAATTGAAAACTTTTTTTTTTTTTTTAGGTAACGGCTTGTATACACCAGTGAAGTCAGACTCTGGAGCTCCGCGAAAAGAACGCATTTCATTCCGAGATAATCCTTTGCAACTCAGTGGTGGATGGGGATGCGGCAAGAGAAGAGGAAACAAATAATTAAATAAATTTTACACTTGTGAGAATGAAACACAGTGGAAGCTGAGAACAATTTTGATTCCATTTATTTATGGATTTTTAATTAAATAAAATGCAAGATGTTTCTGTATGTATGGTATAAATATGTAAAATAGAAATAATGGTAAATTATTTGTGACCTTTAATCAGCTATACTCCCACTTAATTAAACACATCAGTTGGCATTTGTGGAGTTCTATACGCTTTGTATGATACATTTTTCTATATTCGTATTAAAGAAAATTGGTAGTTACAATTGTTTAAATAAAAGTGAACTTAAAAAATGTAAATGGACGTCTGTGCATCTTTAAATATTTTTTTAGTACATGCATCATTTTAAGAATTAAGCTTGCATACATAATTTATGTGAGAAATAATTTACAGAGAAATGGATTTGATAAATCTAGTTGTCTTTCAGCAATTGAAAATAGTCAAAACACATGTAAATATAATGCTATAATAAACAAAGTAGCCTGCTTTTAAAATTGTTAGAGCATTGTTTATAAAACATGCCAGCAAGCTATAGCAGTAATAACATTAGAAATACCATCTTGTGTTCTTCATGCACATGTATTTAGATATTTTAGTCATAATAAATATAACTCAAAAATCAGAATGTTACGCATTCTAAAATAATGAAATTCAATTATGATACATTTATTAATGAGGTAAAACACTGATAAAATAGTTCAATATCATATAAAACTACATTGTTACTATTTCAGAGGGATTTAAAAGATAAAATGCTGTAATGTTACATTACAGTTGTTAAATAGTTCATTAACACTATATTTAAATTCAAAGGCTGATGTTTCATCTGGGACTCCTATAGGTAAAATAAGAACATAAGAATGATTAACATTGTGTTACTATACATTACATTTAGCTCAAGCCTCAAAATGGACAAAAAAAACTCAATTTTATGTGAGTTCCATCCTTAGCATGAAGCAATATACTTAAAGGGACACTGAACCCAATTTCTCCTACATTGGTGTATCCAGTCCACGGCTTCATCCTTACTTGTGGGATATTCTCAATCCCTACAGGAAGTGGCAAAGAGAGCACACAGCAGAGCTGTCCATATAGCTCCCCTCAGGCTCCGCCCCCCCAGTCATTCTCTTTGCCGCTCTAACTAGTAGCATCTCCACGGGGGTGGTAAAGAGTATGTGGTGTTTAGTTGTAGTTTTTTATTCTTCTATCAAGAGTTTGTTATTTTAAAATAGTGCCGGATGGAACTATTTACTCTGCAGCAGAAAGTGATGAAGATTTCTGCCGAGAGGAATATGATTTTAGCACCAGTACCTAAAATCCATTGCTGTTCCCACGCAGGACTGTTGAATCCAGAGAACTTCAGTTGGGGGGAACAGTTTGCAGGCTTAACTGCTTCAGGTATGATCAGTCATTTTTCTAACAAGACCTAGTAATGCTAGAAGACTGTCAGCAATCCCCTCTGGGATAGGTAAGCCATTTTTCTTAGACTCTGTATAAAATTATGGCTTATATTAAGGGCTCTATGCTGGTTGACACTATTGTGGGCTAAATCGATTGCTTTTTAGCATGTTTTCACTATAAATAAGGTGTTTTTTCAGACTTTAAAACACTTTTGGGGTTTTATTTTGTGCCTGGCACTTATTTGGACAACTATTCTAGTCAGAAAGGCCCCTCCACTCTGGAAATGAAGAGGGAGGAGGTCTCATTTTCAAGCCTCAATTGTGCAGTTGTTTTGCTTAGGCAGTTCATGCAGCTTCACGTGGGGAGTCCAGAGGCATCAGAAAAGACTCCAGAGAGGCTTATTTCCTACTAAAATAATCCCTAAGGAAGGTAAAGGCCACAGTGGAAGCTGTGGCATAGTACTGTAGTGTTTTTAACAGGTTAATTGCTGTTATTAGCTCCGGTTTGGGCATTAAGGGGTTAATTGGTCTGAAAATTTCAAATCCTTTCAAAGCATTAAGACACTGTGGTGAAAATTTCATTAAAATCGGATGTTTATTTGATGGTTTTTTGATGTTTTCGTAATAAAGTGTGCACTTTTATTATTTAAAGACACAGTAACGTTTTTGTCAAAAATAATTTTTATTGCATTGAAGTTCTGTTTAAGTCTGTCAAACATGTCTGACCCTTCAGATAACCTATGTTCTGTATGTTCAAAGGCCAAGGTGGTTCCCCCATTAAATTTATGTGTGAAGTGTGCCATAGCGTCCAAACAACTTAAGGACAGTACAATCACGCTTAAAGATATAGCCCAAGATGATTCTTTAGCTGAAGGTAGTGAGGATAGCTCACTATCCTCTCCTTCTATGTCAACACCAGCTATGCCCGCGCAAGCAATGCCCAGTACATCTAGCGTGCCAATTGCTATTACTATGCAACAGTTAGCAGCAGTAATGGATAATTCTCTCGCAGCATTTTTATCCAAACTGCCAGCTTTTCCTAGGAAGCGTGATTGCTCAGTTTTAAATACAGAAAATGAGCAAGCAGACGCAGAGGATAATTTATCTGTAGTGCCCTCGCATCAATCTGACTTGGCGGTGAGGGAGGGCCTGTCTGAGGGAGAAATTTCTGACACAGGAAAAGTTTCTCAGCAGGCATAGCATTTAAATTTAAGCTAGAACACCTCCGCGCTCTACTTAAGGAGGTCCTAGCTACTCTTGATGATTGTGACCCTTTGGTGGTCCCAGAAAAATTGTGTAAAATGGATAAATTCTTAGAGGTCCCAGTACACACTGATGCGTTTCCGTTACCTAAGAGGGTGGCGGATATAGTGAATAAGGAGTGGGAGAAGCCAGGTGTACATTTTGTTCCCCCTCCTATATTTAAGAAAATGTTCCCCATTGTTGACCCCAGAAGGGACGCGTGGCAGACGGTCCCTAAGGTAGAGGGGGCAGTTTCAACGCTAGCTAATAGCAATAGAAGACAGTTGCGCTTTCAAAGATCCTATGGATAAAAAATTAGAAGGTTTACTTAAGAAAATTTTTGTTCAACAAGGTTTTCTTCTTCAACCAATTTCTTGCATTATTCCAATAACCACTGCAGCTGCTTTTTGGTTTGAGGAATTAGAAAACTCGCTCCAGAAGGAGACTTCTTATGATGAAGTCATGGATAGAATTCACGCCCTGAAGTTGGCTAATTCTTTCATTACAGATGCCGCTTTTCAGTTAGCTAAATTAGCGGCGAAAAATTCTGGTTTCGCAATAGTGGCGTGTAGAGCGCTTTGGCTAAAATCGTGGTCGGCGGATGTGTCATCCAAAACAAAATTGCTTAATATTCCTTTCAAGGGTAAGACCCTATTCGGGCCAGAGTTGAAAGAAATTATTTCAGATATCACTGGGGGAAAGGGCCATGCCCTTCCACAGGATAGACCTTTCAAAGCTAAAAATAAGTCTAATTTTTGTTCCTTTCGCAATTTCAGGAACGGACCGGCTTCTACCTCTACAGTCACTAGGCAAGAGGATAACGCACCCCAGCCCAAACCAGCATGGAAACCATTGCAAGGCTGGAACAAGGGTAAACAGGCCAAAAAGCCTGCTGCTGCTACCAAGACAGCATGAAGGGGTAGCCCCCGATCCGGGACCGGATCTAGTAGGGGGCAGACTTTCTCTCTTTGCTCAGGCCTGGGCAAGAGATGTTCCGGACCCCTGGGCACTAGAAATTGTCTCTCAGGGGTATCTTCTAGAATTCAAGGACCTTCCTCCAAGGGGAAGGTTCCACATGTCTCGCTTATCTTTAGATCAGATAAAGAGACAGGCATTCTTACATTGCGTAGAAGACCTTTTAAAAATGGGAGTGATAAACCCAGTTCCAACAGCAGAACAAGGACTGGGATTTTACTCAAACCTGTTTGTAGTTCCCAAAAAGGAAGGAACTTTCAGGCCAATTCTGGATTTAAAGATCCTAAACAAATTCCTCAGAGTTCCATCATTTAAAATGGAAACCATTCGGACAAGCATTACCAGTTTGTGGCTCTTCCCTTCGGATTGGCCACTGCTCCCAGAATTTTCACAAAGGTGCTAGGGTCCCTTCTAGCGGTGCTAAGGCCAAGGGGCATTGCAGTAGTACCTTACCTAGACGACATTTTAATACAGGCGTCATCCTTTCACAAAGCAAGGGCTCATACGGACATTGTTCTAGCCTTTCTAAGGTCTCACGGGTGGAAGGTGAACATAGAAAAAAGTTCTCTGTCCCCGTTCACAAGGGTTCCCTTCCTGGGAACAATAATAGACTCGGTAGAAATGAAAATCTTTCTGACAGATGTCAGGAAATTAAAACTTTTGAACACTTGTCGAGTTCTTCAATCCATTCCTCAACCCTCCATAGCTCAGTGCATGGAGGTAATAGGACTAATGGTTGCGGCAATGGACGTGGTTCCTTTTGCTCGAATTCATTTAAGACCATTGCAACTGTACATGCTCAAACAATGGAATGGGGATTATGCAGATTTGTCTCCCCAGATTCAGATGGACCAGCAAACCAGAGACTCACTCCTCTGGTGGTTGTCTCAGGATCACCTGTCTCAGGGAATGAGTTTCCGAAGACCGGAGTGGATCATTGTCACGACCGACGCCAGCCTCTTAGGCTGGGGCGCGGTCTGGAAGTCCCTGAAGGCTCAAGGTCTATGGTCTCGGGAAGAATTTCTTCTCCCGATAAACATTTTGGAATTGAGAGCGATATTCAATGTGCTCCAGGCATGGCCTCAACTAGCGGAGGCCAAATTCATCAGATTTCAGTCGGACAACATGACGACTGTAGCGTACATCAATCATCAGGGGGGAACAAAGAGTTCCCTGGCGATGAGGGAGGTATCCAAGATCATCAAATGGGCAGAGGATCACTCCTGCCATCTATCAGCAATTCACATCCCAGGAGTGGACAACTGGGAAGCGGATTATCTGAGTCGTCAGACTTTCCATCCGGGGGAGTGGGAACTCCAACCGGAGGTTTTTGCTCAGCTGACCCAGCTATGGGGCATTCCAGATCTGGATCTGATGGCGTCACGTCAGAACTCCAAAGTTACACGTTACGGGTCCAGGTCCAGGGATCCCAAGGCGACATTGGTAGATGCCTTAGTAGCGCCTTGGTCGTTCAATCTAGCTTATGTCTTTCCACCGTTTCCCCTTCTCCCCCGGCTAGTAGCCAGGATCAAACAGGAGAAGGCTTCGGTAATTCTGATAGCTCCTGCGTGGCCACGCAGGACTTGGTATGCAGACCTGGTAAATATGTCATCGGTTCCACCATGGAAGCTGCCTTTGAGGCAGGACCTTCTAATTCAAGGTCCATTCGAACATCCAAACTAGTTTCTCTGCAACTGACTGCTTGGAGATTGAACGCTTGATACTAGCTAAACGTGGGTTTTCGGAATCAGTTATAGATACTCTGATCCAGGCTAGAAAGCCTGTCACCGGGAAAATTTACCATAAGATATGGCGGAAATATCTTTGCTGGTGCGAATCCAAGGGTTACTCATGGAGTAAGATTAGGATTCCAAGGATACTATCTTTTCTCCAAGAAGGATTGGAGAAAGGTCTGTCAGCTAGTTCTTTAAAGGGACAGATATCTGCTCTGTCTGTTTTGTTACACAAGCGTCTGGCAGCCATGCCAGATATTCAGGCGTTTGTACAGGCTTTAGTCAGAATCAAGCCTGTCTACAGACCTGTGGCTCCTCCATGGAGTCTAAATTTAGTTCTTTCAGTTCTTCAAGGGGTTCCGTTTGAACCTCTACATTCCATAGATATTAAGTTACTATCTTGGAAAGTTTTGTTTTTAGTAGCTATTTCTTCTGCTAGAAGAGTTTCTTAATTGTCTGCTTTGCAGTGTAATTCACCCTATCTGGTGTTTCATACAGATAAGGTCGTTTTACGTACCAAACCTGGTTTTCTTCCAAAAGTGGTTTCCAATAAGAATATCAACCAGGAAATAGTTGTTCCTTCTCTGTGTCCTAATCCAGTTTCTAACAAGGAACGTCTGTTCCACAATCTTGATGTGGTTCGTGCTTTAAAGTTTTATCTAAAAGCAACTAAAGACTTGTTTGTCGTCTATTCTGGCAAGAGGAAAGGTCAAAAGGCGACTGCGACCTCTCTGTCTTTCTGGCTGAAAAGCATCATCCGGTTGGCTTATGAGACTGCTGGAAGGCAGCCTCCTGAACGAATTACAGCTCACTCTACTAGAGCTGTGGCTTCCACATGGGTTTTCAAGAATGAGGCTTCTGTTGAACAGATTTGTAAGGCAGCGACTTGGTCTTCACTGCATACGTTTGCCAAATTTTACAAATTCGATACTTTTGCTTCTTCGGAGGCTATTTTTGGGAGAAAGGTTTTGCAAGCAGTGGTGCCTTCCGTTTAGGTTACCTGACTTGTTCCCTCCCTTCATCCGTGTCCTAAAGCTTTGGTATTGGTTCCCACAAGTAAGGATGAAGCCGTGGACCGGATACACCAATGTTGGAGAAAACAGAATTTATGTTTACCTGATAAATTTCTTTCTCCTACGGTGTATCCGGTCCACGGCCCGTCCTAGCATTTTGGTCAGGTTTAAATTTATTTTTTGTAAACTACAGTCACCACTGCACCCTATGGTTCTCCTTTTTCTCCTAACCGTCGGTCAAATGACTGGGGGTCGGAGCCTGAGGGGAGCTATATGGACAGCTCTGCTGTGTGCTCTCTTTGCCACTTCCTGTAGGGATTGAGAATATCCCACAAGTAAGGATGAAGCCGTGGAACCGGATACACCGTAGGAGAAAGAAATTTATCAGGTAAACATAAATTCTGTTTTTTTTCTTTCATGATTCTGATAGAGCATGACATTTTAAGCAACTTTCTAATTTACTCCTATTATCAAATTTTTTTTCATTCTCTTTGTATCTTTATTTGAAATGCAAGAATGTAAGTCCTATTTTTGGTCAACAGCCTGAGTTGTTCTTGCTGATTGGTGGATAAATTCATCCACCAATAAAAAAGTGCTGTCCAGAGTTCTGAATGAAAAAAAAAGCTTAGATGCCTTCTTTTTCAAATAAAGATAGCAAGAGAATGAAGAAAAATAGGAGTAAATTAGAAAGTTGCTTAAAATTGCATGCTCTATCTGAATCACGAAAGAAAAAATGTGGGACTTCAATTCAGTCTTATTAAAAAATAAGTAATTTTTAGTGGTGGGTGATGGTAAAGAATATTTCCCATTGTTGGGCCTCTGCTACATGAAAATTGCATCTGATAAGATGTTCAGCAACAGCCAAGAAAGGAAAATGCATTTTTTTATGTTACAAATCTGGAAATATTCTAAGTACTGTGTAACAAATGTGACCCCCTTAGCATTGTAATGATTGTACTTAGCGCTGCGGAACCTGTTGGCGCTCTACAAATAACTGATAATAATAATAATAATTTTGTACACTTGGATCCCTTGAAAAGCCAACTTCTATCTATTACATTCACGTCTCCTTTGGCTCTATCAATAACACATTTTGAGTAGCCCCGCATAAAAAGTCAACCATATAGAGCAGCAGAGCTGACTACCCACCAAGATGGATGCGTAAGTCAGAGCTCGGGCGCCACATAGAGCTTCAGCTTTGCTACTCAAAGGTACAAACACCCAAATTCCCTATCAAAATCGCTGCTTACTCTGGCCACATCACCAGAAAAATCTGGATGGAAATTGAATTTCAGCTCCAACAAATATAAAACGCTGCGCCGTAGGCGTGAAAACTTATGGCACCACAGGGGAATCGTCGGCTGCAGACCCTCTCATGGTGCTATAAAATAGCAATACTAATCCATGTCAAGCCTCAATGATCAGCACTTAGGAAATGAAAGACCTTAAACAAGCTCTGAGGGACATGGAGAGCGACTAAAATGGAGATGGTGAGCTCCATACTGCTTCTAAGGTAGCTCTGAGTTATACCTTTAATCATGATATGTAGAAGACGTAAACTGCAGTTCTAGAGACTGTTTCCATACACTGCTCAGCTAACACTTTCAAATGAACAGCAGCACCTCACGTATTTTTGTACCCAAAAGTAAAACAAAATGTATGCTTACCCAATCAATTATTTTCTTTCGGAATGATGATGGTCCACAGTCCTCCATAACATATGGGATTTATTTCCGGTCACTAGAAGAAGAGAATAGGAAAAAAAATGTAGGAAAGGCAAAGCAGGGTCTATAGAGGCATCATTAGAACTATCGCCCAAACATTTAAACAGTGGGGCCTGTGGACCATCATCGTTCCGAAAGAAAATAATTTAACAGATAAAATGATGATTGTCCACAGTCCTCCATAACATATGGGATTAATACCCAGGTCTATGTTACGGAAAGGGTGGGACAATTTTTCTGGCAGTTCTTATTTAGCCGACACTGCAGCATGAAGGACTTTCCTGCCAAAAGCTGCTTGCGATAAACTCTGAAAAAAGTATGCAGATAAGACATGTTGCAGCTTTGCAAATCTGCTCCAAAGAAACATGATCATTCAAAAACCCACAATGTTGCAATTGCTCTTGAAGAAACAGCTGTAATACTCTTAGAAAGGTGACCTTCCAATCGTCAAGAAAGTCTTGAATCCCTTTTTATGAGTTAAGAGGCGAACGCTACTTTAGTAGCTTTCTGCCCCTTACTAGATTAGTAATAAAAAAAAAAACTAGAAGTTTGTCTGAAATCTTTTATTTGCTAGAAAATAGAACTTCAAAGCATTTACTACAATCAGATTATGTAATATCAGCAACCCAGAATTAGCAGGATCTGAACACAATGAATGAACAACCATCTCTTGATTGGTATTTTCCTAAGGAAGAAATCATATTTAGTACAAAGTTTAGTCTTCACCTTGTGAATAGTGAGAAATGTAGCATCACAACACAAGGTTAACAATTTAGAAACTCTTTATACTAAAGAGATTGCTAATAAGAAGACTATTTTCCCATATAATAGTCAATATCAATTAAATGCAATGGTTCAAGAGAAGATCCTTGTAAATTAGAGAAAAATAAGTTCAGTTTCCAGGGTGGAAAAAAAGGTTCCATCAGTGGCCTAATTCTAACTAACGCCTGAACAAAAGTCTGAACCTCAGGAAGTTTAGCCAACTTCCTATGAAAAAGGAGATAAGGAAGGAAATAGTTGGCAAACCCTTGTCAAGGGCATCATGAAAAAACTAAAGGATTCTGGGAATTAAAGAGGATACAAAGAAGACCCTCTGGAAGAACACCACTTAAAATATGTCTTCCTATATTTTGTCACATCTCTTGTGTTACAGGCTTTCTAGCCTGCTTCAAAGATTCAATGACCGAATCAAATTAATCTCTATTTTTCAATACTAGACGTTCAAACATCATATCATTAAAATAGAGATTTGAGATCTTGATAGAAAAGAGAACCAGATTCTGTCTCTGCGGAAAAATGCCATGGAAAGCAAAAAGACATCTGCACTATGTCCGCATACCAAGTCCTGCAGCGCCAGGCTAGAGCAACTAATATTACCGACGATGACTCCTGTTTGATCCAAGAAATTACTCTTTTAATAAAAACAAATGAAACAGGTATGCTAGATGAAAGTCCCATGGACATACCAAGGTCACTAATATATGAATCTTAGGATCCTTTGATCATGCATAATAGCTTGAAAGTGTGAGATTTAAGTGAGAGGCCATTAGATCTATATCCTGAAAGCCCATTGGATCAAAATGCAATAAAAAATGTGTTATGGAGAGACCACTTTCTGAAATGGACAGATCCACTGCTGGAATGATCCACCTACCAGTTGCTCACACATGGTATTGTGAATTGCCAATAGGGATTGATAATTCCTCTTTGCCCAAGACAGAATAATAGACACTTCCTGCATGGCCAGTGGACTGCGGCTAACCCCCGTAATAATTGATGCAGTCTGACTGGAAACAGATACACTTTTCCTCCTGCAATAGAACCAGACCCCCTAGCCTTGGAGACCGGAGTTCGTCTGTACAAAAGACCAAGACTGATGAAGAAAGGATGACCCAAGGGACAAAGACAGACCATTGAACACTGAGGTAGCATAGCCATTATAGTGGTCTCAAGTGAAGAGGGGGCTAAAGTAACTGCGACTGAAGCAGCTACCATAAGACCCACCACCTCCATGTACTGAGCTGCCAATAGATGAAGCTCATTGTTGGAAGAGACATACCCTCTGAATCTTAATAATGCGAAGTTCCGACAGATGCATAAGGATTGAGTCTATTATGACTCCTGTAAATGCTACCTTCATAGCAGGATAAAAGGAGATTTATGTACATTGATACTCAAACTATTATCTTAAAAGACAAGGTTTGAGAGTATGAGCAACAGATGTTGACAGTAAATAAGATTGCACTAGATATCAGCCAGATAAGGAGCAACTGAAATATCCTGATTCTGATTACCACCAAGATTGAATTCCACAGAGAGTGCAAACTGGCAGAGTTTTGCAGACATACAAACCTCAAGAAACAAACCATACAAACCTATTTATAGGGATGTCCAAATAAGAATCCTAGAGGTCTATAATAGTCATAAAGTGACCCTTTGATAAAGGGAAAAAAAACTTGATGAATGTTCCCAAGTGGGAATGCTCAGTGACCAATATGTTTATGGATATGAAATCTAGGATAGGACTGTAAATCCCTTTGGATAATATACAGATTGGGGTAAAATTTCTTGACCAGGAGGTTACACATTTATTATTATTATTATTATCAGGTATTTGTAGAGCGCCAACAGATTCCGCAGCCCTGATTTACTAGAATTAATTATGCCCCTATCCTCCAAATCCTTTAGTAAATGTTGTTGCTCTTAAAGTTCATAGACAACATTTAGATAGGACTGCTGGTCAGGGGGACTCTGCTCTAAAGAGCACAAAAACACTCTTGTTCTTGAAGGACAAAAGAAAATCAGTCCAGATATCCAAACTATTTTCAGAGTGGAACCTGAAATGTAGAAACTTCTACATAAGTTTATTTAAAGTTTAAAAAAATATGTACATGACATAAGCATCAGATGTAGTTATGTGGCCTTCCTTACTAAGGGCTAAATTACAAGTGGATCACTAATTTATTGCTCGCCCGTAAACAGGCAAATCAAAGGATTTAACTAATAAATTAAAGAGCAGGGGCTACAGCTCCAATGTAATCAAAAGAGCCAGAAATCAGGTTAATGCGCTGGATAGGGTACAAATTTTGGATAAAACTAGGAGCGTTGATAACAAATCTGAGGGTCAATACAAAGGAGTGACCTTTGTTACAGAATATAGTCAGGAATACCCCGAAATTTGTAAAATAGTGAAGAAGCATTTTTCTTTTCTTGCTGCGGATGACAAATGATAGAATTGTATTTCCCAAGGACTACGGTGTTCCTATAGGAAAACAAGTACTCTAGGCAATTTATTGTCACCATCAGTTTTGCCTAAAACTAATACACGACAGAGCTCCTGGCTTACACATAGGGGCATCTTTAAATGCCTCAATAAATGTAGGGTTTGTGAATTTGTTCTCCCTTCTGACAGTATTAGATCTGAGGTAACAGGTGAAAGGTTTCCCATTCAGACTTGTCTCAAGTGCACTTCCACATATGTTGTTTATGTCCTGAGTTGCACCCTCTGTCATTTACAGTATGTGGGACTCACCACAACTGAGGTAAAAGTCCGAATTCGTAATCATTTGTCGACTATACAAGCGGGCACGGCATCTACACCTTTGGTGCAGCACTTTGCTAAAAATCATCATAGCAGTGTTAATTCATTGAGATGTCAGGCCATTGAAAGGGTTACTTGCCCTCCTAGAGGAGGGGATAGGCTGCTGCAGAAGAGGGAAATGTTCTGGATTTTCAGACTTCAGACTCGTGTACCCACTGGTTTGAACTCTGAATATGATCTAATTAATTTTTGGCAATGAATCAATGTGCCGTAGATCATTTTTCCCTCTTCTGCGGCGGCTGCTTCTACACCCCTTATTCCCCCTTCTTTTCCCTTTTTCCATTTATCTACTTTTTCACACATACATTTTAAGTTTTTCCATTTTTCCCTATTTGTTCACAGACACTTACCACTATGGTGGGTATGGTGTCCATATGATGCTATAGCCCTTTTTTACACAGAGTTAGATATATTTGTGCATATGCACTTTCAGTTCAGTTTAGCATGAAATATTTGCGCTGCTCTAACATTTCATCAATATGAATACTTGTAGTTATATGGGATTATATAGCCATAGTACACCCCAGTGTCATGAGCAATTTTTGTACATAGCTAGGCTTATTCTCTTTCAAAACTTTTTGAACTCTATATATTTCTTACATTCCTTGCAAAGGAATAGGATCAGTAGAAAAAAATACATAATCACTTTGGCATTTAATTGTATATCTATTATGTTAATGGTCTAGGTTTAGCAAACAGCATCACAACTGTCAGTACAGTTAATTTTGACATTCTGAACAATTCTAGTAATTTCATAGATGCAATGTATTTTATTATACTGTTGTATTTTATTGTCAATATATTATGGCTAGTTTGACATTAGACCGCATAAGGTGTATATATATAATCTACCTGATCAAAGCCCACCCTTTTTTGCTTAACATTCAAGTGAATTTGTTAACATTTTTTATATACACCTTTTTGATATTTATAGATCCAGCTGAGTTAATTTTGGTAACAGGCTCTTTGTAATTTAAATTTTAAATTAAATAGCAGTATTTCACTATTGAGGTACTCATAGAGTTAAATTGTATCACAATGTGTATTTTTGTTTTTACCCAATCAGGCTGATCCTGGTGCTTTTTAAGGTGCACAGGTGCATAGTCCAGTAGCTATGATTACGGCCCCTGGCCGAAACATGTTAGCGGACTCATTGTTGTGAACGTACTTGTGACATTTCCTGGAGTGTTTTTATCCATGCTTCAATAAAGACTTTTTGCTTTTAAAGACCGCTGCTAGCAACTTTTTTCTACCTTATTTATATTCATATACATATATATTTAAATTTGCTGCCCATCTCTGCACAACTTACCCCTTTGCTGTGCTAGGTTTTCGTGCTGTGTCTCAAGCCTCTTTCATGCCATTTTTCAGGCCTCTTTCAGTCTCAAGGATACTACTGAGTGAACCTATCATACTACTTTTTCATCAAGATAGGTATAGCGAGCAAAGGATCTTTTTTTTCAAGTCATATTTTTATCTTGATTTGCAGGTTCTCACTTTTTCTGCAACTTCCGCTGCATTTATTCATTTATTTGCATATACATAGATTGCTATACTGCGATTTTTCTTTATTTTCTTGTATCCTCCATTCTATGCAATTATGGCATTAAGAAAATCTAGCAAATCAGACAGAACCGATAAACATGTAAAAGGTTCTGAATCTTCTATCTATAACATGAAAGTATGTTTTCACCCTTCAGAAACCTCTGTCAATAACCTTAAAAATGCTCAAGACAATAACAGCAAATCAGGGGACCCTGAACAAGCCTCCTCACCAACAGAGGACTGCAGACCATTAACTAACACTGACATTTATTTCCTGCCTACTGAAGATGATTTTGCATCTCTGTTAACCCAAGTTAGCCAACTGTTTAAAGATGGCCTTTCTGAGGTCAAACAATACTTAAATATTTTGGGAAACAGAGTTGAATACCTAGAAGAAGGAACAGATCATATAAACGCAGAAAATTAGGCTCTCTCACGGCAACTATACCAGCAGAGTGTCACTATCACTAATTTAAAGAACCACTTAGAAGATCTAGACAACAGGGGGTGAAGACCTTCAGAAAGTCTTTACTCATTTGATAGACAACTTAGCTAACTCTTAATTAATTCTGGATAGAGCTCATTGTGCCCTTAGACCGCAATCTAAAGATGTGGACCCGCCCAGGGATGTTATCTTAAAATTGAAAAAATTCAAAGATAAAGAAAAGGTCCTTGCAGCAGCTTGAAAGAAACAACCGATAAGTTTTGAGGAAGCTTTCATCCAATATACGCAGACCTACGTCCACTCACACTGTCTAAAAAAAGAGGCTACATTTTTTACCTCCCATTTGCAATCTCAGAAGATTACCTATAGGTGGTGTTTTCCTTTCTGTCTGTGAGTCTCCAAAGGAACAAAGACATTTATTTATCGATTCCCAGAAGATTTGGAGGACGTTTGCTTACATTTGAATATAACACCCCCTCACTTCCTAGACTTCAGGGAGAAGACAAAGAGACGTCACCTTCAGGGACCTCTGCTTCAATACCCCAGAGACAAGAATGGATAAATGTTTCCAGTAAAATAAATAGGCACTAATTAGAAGTGAATTTGCACTCTCGAACTTTCAAGACCCTCTGTAAAACCAGACACTCTGGATAAGTAATTTGTATCCACAAAATTTTCATGCTGTTTAGAAAAATAGTGTTGGCTTCCTGCTTCACAGGCGACTCCCTTTTCAAATGATATCACAAGACCAAAATTATGAAGGTAGAATCCTTATAATCGCAGGGCTTCTTTATAATCAACCTGTTACCCTGGCTAATGTTTATGCACCAAATACTAAACAGGCTTCCTTCTTTCATAAAGGGGGCAGACAAATGATTGCTTGCTGCTAAGGGGACGGTCATTTTAGTGGGCGATTACAAGTGGCCCTGAAACCCATATGGGATTATTATCACAGGTGTAGTATCATTCAAACATTCATTCTTCACAAGATTACCGCCAGGCTCCGAAACCTCTCCATAACAGACGTTTGACATATTCAACACACGCATACTAAGGCCTTTACCTTTCTCTCCCATCCTAGAAAAATATATTCTAGACTTGACTACCTCTTTTTAGATCAGCCGAGCTTACAGCTAGTTGAATCTTCTAATATACAAGGAATGCCATGGTCATACCATTCTATGGTCATTATGGAACTATCCTGGCCCTTGACACAGCTAACACAATTTATATAGAGACTGGATGAGTCATTTTTTTTTAAAAAAAACCCTACCATAAAGAAAAAAAGTAAATATTTTTCTTTTAACCAAGATGCTCTGTTAAGTCCCACTTTGAGTACTCTTTCTTAAAAAAAAAAGTATGTTTTGCTGATAGAAACAAAGCAGGAAGCTACTAACCAGTGCACTGAAGCAAAACATTTATAATCTATTCGTAAATAAGCTGTCTTCTCCTGATAACTCTATTGTTCATGATAGTAGAGGTATTGCAGAAATCTTTTGGTTATATTATGAGGATTTATACAGTCTCCACAGTAACTCTCTTGAGAATATAATAAAAATAGAATCTTACATTAAAGAGGCCAACTTACCGACCTTAGTGCCTGACGATATACGTAGATAAGTTAGAAGATCTGATATCTGTACAAGAGGTCATTCAGGTTATAGACGCACTATCCTTTCGAAACAGTCCAGGACAAGATGACTTCTCCAACAAATATTATAAACAGTTCAAACAACTCCTGGCTCCCCATCTTGCCAAAGTATTTCAGTCTCTGGATGATCAAGGTGGTTTTTCTGCGGATATGCCTAAAGCACACCTTACGTTGTTCCCTAAACCAGGCAAAGCACCTCGATCTCACTCCTAAACACTGATGCCAAAATATTTTTAAAATCTTAGCCCCACGTCTCAATAAAATATTACCCCATGGCAGGGAAATAAAAAAGTGTATGTCGATGTCAGGAGTGTTGGAGTTCCGGAGGAGGAGCCTGTGCATGAGGCTGTGCTGCACAAGCTCTGTTCATCTCCTCCATGCAATTAGTCCTTGGCGGTAGACTACGCGCCAGGTGCCCCAGCAGTCGTGGGAAAATGTTGCAGCCAGTTTGGTCACTGCCCGGAGGAACTCACACAGCGCTGTCACAAACCTGCGCTACAAGCTACCATACGGTGTGTTAGACCCCACGAAGACCATCCCGTGGAGAGGTCACACACAGGATAAGATCTCGAGAGGCAGTCCCCCCTCCCACCGGTGCTGCGTGAGGGGGGTAGATAGATAGCCTGGAAACACCACAAATCTTGTCAGCAAAACCTCAACATCTCCCCTTCCCCCCTCCCACCAGGGCTACGTCTGGGGGGCAGAGGGTAGGGACTAAAGATCAGCTCAACTCCTTGAAAATCCACCCTTGCTTACCGGACCGATTTGGTCGCCTCCTTGACGTTCTGGGAGACGGAGCACCCGGTCTCCAGCTAAACCCTGTGTGGCGTGGATACCTGTCGCAGGTCAGTGAGCGAACACACGGAAGAGGCGGGGACCAAGCAGTGCGCGATTGGGGCTGACGGAGAGACAGCGGCTGGCTGTGCTGGAGTAAGGGCTACGGTCCAGAGGGTGGCTGTTTCTTTAACGCTGCACCAACTACTGAAACACGCTGTTATTAACTTCACTCTTCTAGTGTGCAGATATACCAGACGCAACTCACTCCCTGCAAAGAAATAGCTCCCAGATTGTGGGGGCATAAGACACCGCTCCAGCACTGTCTCAAGTTGCGGTGAGCAATTGGACATTACACTTATCACAAGTTAAGGAAAACCGCAAGTATACAACATAAAACTTACTCTAAGCAAAAAGTATTGTTTGTGATCACTGTTGCACTAACTCCTTTAGACAAAATACTATATCCTGACTCCAATGCTGATTAACCCTCTTCTCACTTTGTTACAAATAAGCACGCTAAAGACTGCTCCATACTAACAGTGCTTAACTACAAGTTGCTTGTTTGACTACACTTACACACCAGACAAGACTCACTCCCTGCAAGGAAATAACTCTCAGCATGCGGGGGTATAAGACGCCGTCTTAGTACGAAGTTGCGGTGAGCATTTGGACACCTCAAGTACTTTAAGCTAAGGGAATTGCAAGTATACAGCTTAAATTTACTCTAAGTAAAAAGAACTGACTGTGTCTACTGATGACTATTGCTATATTAACTGCTTTAGACAAAGTATCCTACCTGATATCAAGGCTAATTAACTTTCCTCTGACTTCGCTACAAATACTATGCTAAAGACTGCTTCATACTAACAGTGCTTGGCTATAGTCTGCTTGTTCTAATATGCATATTGTTGTTACTTACTTACCACTAGAAGGGCAGTGTATAATCAATACTAGCAGTTATTAACCCTTATATGCTAAAACTTGTTGCTTGTTATAGAATATTTTTGCAGTAACATATCTAAAGAGTTACTATCTGCTGTCAATACGCTGTGGGGTTATCAACATTTAACCTAAAGTGGTAAAATAGTTACAGTGTTAAAGTTAAAACAAGCTAAATAATACTCTCAAGTGAGATATAAAGGCACCCACCTGTGTTGTCCACTGTATATCAATTTAAAAACATTCAGATTTGCTATTCCTAAGAGGTGTTAGTCTTACTACCTCCTGGGATTTGTATGAATAGGAATACTTATAAACATAAAATTTATCTAAAAATAAAAGAGGGATACGGCTGTCATGTAAACCTGAATTTCTCTGTAGGGTGTTAAATGTAAAGCTACTAATCAAATGATATAAGCCTGATATTGAGGGTTGGTTCAAGTAACTGTTTCTGACTTAAGAGGGGAGAGGAGAGAAAAGGAAGTATTTTTCTATTTTTATTTTTTTCTCCCACTTAATTAATTAAGGCTTAAGAAACAGAGGGGTAGAATAGACAGGGGGGTAAGAGAAGGGGAAAAGAGGATAAGATAAACTAAAGCAGGGGGACCAGGTGAGGGAGAGCTGATCCACAATTGTTACGACTTAAGCTCTGTTTAAAGTTGGTTAGTTCACTTGACTGATTTTGCAGGTTACATATTATTTTTAGAACTTTTCTAATTGTAAAAATTGGGAAGAAATAATGGGTTAGACTCTACATTAACACACTGAGTTTAATACGACAGGTCTTAATCCATAAAGAGATAATCTCTTGTCCTTTGGGATTGTGAACCCTTGGTCTTAACACTGTCTTTGATTAGACACTTTCTCACTTAAGGGGTTCCCCCCTTTTTTTTTTTTTCCTCCCTCACTTGCACTTTTTACCCCACTCCCCCACAAACACTAACCTTCACTTCCCCTCCTTCTTTCCCCCCCCCCCCCCTTTTTTTTTTTTTTTTTTTCTTCCGGTCACTCAAATAAGCACTTAAATAAAATTCGCACGGGGGTCTTCTCCTCTTTTTTTTCCTCTCGCTGATTGTCGCACAGAATTTCATTTTTTCTAATTGTCCACTCACTTATGGATATATTTTTAAACTCACCAGCACACCTTAAAAAATTTTCACCAACCATGGCTTCCAGACCCAGAGACAAGAGGAATAAAAACACAACTGAAACTACAGTTGAACTACATCCTGAACCTGATCTCTCTGTAAAATCAAAAGAGGCTATTAATTATCAAATAATTGTAAAAGATATTTTAGAAGCCCTGAACCCCAAATTTGAATCCCTCAGAATGGAAATAAAGCAAGATCTGCACACACTATCTATGGAGGTTAAGCAATTCTCAACAAGGATTCAAGAAGTAGAGCAAAGGGTGTCTGATCTTGAAGATCACTCAGTTACACAAAATACTAAATTACAGGCACACTCTTTAACTCTGAAGGAGCTACAGAATAAGATCGAGGACCTAGAAAATAGGTCTAGAAGAAATAATATCAGAATAATCGGGGTCCCAGAAACTTTTCAGGGTGTAGATCTAGTGAAGTTCGCAGCTGAGACTCTACCTCAACTTTTAAGTATCCCTCAAGAAACCCTGCCTTTAACGGTAGAACGAGCTCACAGATTGGGGAGACTTCCCCTATCAGTTGGTGATAGATTAAGACCTAGACCTATAATTGTGAAATATTTGAACTTTCAGGATAAGGTCAGGGTCATGCAATTTTCTCGTAAAAATGCTCCTATCTTATTAGATGGGAATAAAATTTTAGTATTTCAAGACTTTGCTTACGAAACCTCCCTGAAAAGAAGGGAGCTCTCCCCAATTTGTGGTAGGATGATTAGGGAGGGTCTCTCTGCTACGGTCATTTATCCAGCTAGGCTGAAAGTAGAATTTCAGGGTCAGGTGTACCTTTTTGATGCTGCCCCAGAGGCAGAAAAGTTCTATGCAGAAAAATGCGCTAAGTAATATGAATCATGCTCTTAAATCGTCTGGTAGATTAAGATTGCATTCTCTGATGATTTCGCCACTATATAAGCGTTATTTGTATTTGGTGTTTTTTCATTTTTCTTACTATTATCCTTCAGGCTTTAATATTAAACAAACGATGGCAGAGATGCTGGGGGCGTGGGGAGAATATTAAGTTTTTTGTTTCCCTTCTCTCCCCTTTTTTTTTTTTTTTTTTTTATTATTTATTTTTAATTTCAGAGGATACTCCCATCCAAAAGAAAAAAAAAAAAAGGGGTTAAAGAATGTCTAACATAAAAAACTTGACGTTACCTTCTTGGAATGTTGGAGGGGTCTCAACTCCAATGAAACGAAAGATGATAATCTCTCAATTGAGGAAACTCAATTCTGACATTGCATTTATCCAGGAGACACACTTAAATGCAGAAGAATCTCTAAAGTTAAAATCCTCCTGGGTAGGTGAGGTGTTTTTTATGCCAAGTATAGGCAGAAAGAGGGGCGTAGCCATTCTTCTAGGAAAAAAAAAACCCATATGAAATTTTATTAGAATATATAGACCCAGAAAGTAGAATCTTGATCTTAAAAATTAGAATGGCCGGCTCTATCTTCATGCTATGCAACTTATACGCTCCTAATAACTTTGAAAGAAGTTTTTGGGAATTTCTTCAAACTAAAATTTTGCAAATAGGTGAAGGTTACATAATTGTAGCAGGGGACTTTAATATGACCCCAAGGGCCCAGATAGACAGGCTCAGGCAAAAACCCAACAATGGCACGGCTAAAAGAGATAAGCTTGAAGGCAAAATGTTTAAAACTTTATTTAAAAATCTAGCCCTTAAAGATATTTGGAGAACTCAAAACCCGGACCAAAGGGAGTTTACATGTAAAGCTAAGAGTGTAAGATCTTTCTCCAGAATTGACCTATTCCTAGTTAGTGAGAATTTGCTAAGAACTGGTATTACATCGAAAATATCGCAAGTCACTATTTCAGACCACGCTCCAATAACACTAAAAATACCATTAAACGAAAAAAAATCGGCTACACAGCGATTTTTCTTCCCTAAATTCTTAATGAAAAACGCAAAATTTAGGGAATGGTTGACAATCAGAATGACTGAATTCTTTACCCTAAATGCTGACACTGTCAATGATCCAAATACGCTATTCGAAGCTGGTAAGGCGGTAATGAGGGGGGAAATTATTGCATATATGGCTGATTTTAAGCGGAGGGCGGCTTTGCAGGAGAACGAAGTTTTGAGAGCACTTACTAATAGTTATAGTAAATATTTATCTCAACCAACATCAGTAAATTGGAGGAGGTACGCCTCGGCTAAGAGAGAAAGAGATAATTTTCTATTGCATGTTGCAATCTAAGAGGATTATAAAACCAGAGCCACATTTTACAGGCATGGAAATAAGGCAGGAAAATTATTGGCAAACTTAGTTAAGAACGTATAAGGAAGTTCTACTATTGATTCGCTCTTAGAACAAGGAACTTTACTTCAAAATCCAAGAGAGATTATTGATGCCTTTTTCATCTACTATAGATATCTTTATTCGTACAGGGAATCAGATGAAGAAGTCTCAGAACTTTTTTGGGAAGGACTTGATCATCCAGTTCTAAACGAAGAAGCAGTGAGTAAAATTAATGCTCCTATTTCTGAGCAAGAAATCATCTCGGTAATTAAAGAAGCCCGCTTGGATAAAGCACCTGGCCCAGACTCTCTCCCTAATGAGTTTTACAAGCTCCTTGCTCCAATTATAACCCCCTATTTAAGAAAAGTATTCAATCACTTCTTTATAAATAATAAACCTGTCCCTCTGTCTTTTACAGCATCTATCACAACATTAATCTTGAAACCAGGGAAAGATCCCTTGGAAAAAGAGTCATATAGACCTATCGCATTACTTAATTCGGATTATAAGTTATTATCATCTATCTTAGCTAAAAGACTTCAAAAAGTGACAGGGGATCTCATTAATAAAGATCAGGCGGGTTTTCTATCTAGGCGCAATCTAGCAGCTAAGGTTAGGGAATTATTCCTAGTCCTTGACTATTTTTATAACTGTCGTGAAGCTCCAACCCAAGATCAACCTGATATAGCAATTATTGCACTAGACGCGGAAAAAGCGTTTGATTCGGTCTTTCATCAGCACATTATTAATTCCTTGCTACGATTTGGTTTTAAGGATAATTTTCAACTTTTTATTAATAATCTTTGCACTAAGTCTACAACTAGATTAACTTTCAATAAATTGGAATCTAACTTAATTAACCTTCAGAGGGGCACAAGACAGGGGTGCCCGCTGTCACCACTTCTATTTGATTTAGCGATTGAATCAAATTAGACAGATGATACAAGGGATAAGAATTGGATCAGTGGAACCAAAAATTGCTCTATATGCTGATGACGTACTAATCTATATGTCTAATACAGCAGTTAATATTCCAAGGCTGATCTCGATCACTAATTCATTTGGATCCTTTACAGGATATAAGCTCAATATCTCTAAGTCAGAGTTAATGTGGGTTAGGAAAAATGAGACTTCAATTGATATGATACCCTTCAAGGAAGTTTTGACTCATTTTAAATACTTAGGGATTTATATCTCAACGAATCCACAAGAGTGGTATACCCTTAATATTTCTCCCATCTTGGCTAGAATTAAAGAATATATGTTAAATTGGCAAAACCTTCCGATATCTTTATCGGGACATATTGCTTTATTTAAGATGGTTCTCCTCCCTAAAATTCTCTATTCTCTTCAAAATATTCCGGTGATTTTGAAAGTCAAAGACTGGAAAAGCTTAAATAGGGCACTGCGATATTTTATTTGGAACTGTAAAAGACCCCAAATTTCTCTAAACAAACTCTATCTTCCTAAAAAATATGGGGGAATGGCTCTCCCGGACCTCAGTAAATATAGCTTGGTTTTTCTCTTGCACATCGCAATAGATTGGATTCTGAATAAGGATTATTTTACTAATAATAGTTTAGAGAGAAGTATCACATTTCCTTATAATCCTTCAGCTTTAATTCACTGCCCGACTCAGCTAATTCCGAAAAAAGTGAGAGGTCTTCAATCAATATATATGGTTATACAAGCCTGGAAAAAATTAGGGCGCAAATTAGATATTAACTTAACTATTCCAAAATTCCAAGGATTATGTGGTAACCCAGAATTCCAGGAAGGTACTCAGACACAAGTATTTCAAACTTGGCAGAGAAAGGGTCTCCTCTTTATGACTAAACTCATAGAACAAGGCACGACATCGGTTAAAACCTTTGAAAAGTTGAAACAGGAATTTGATATAAGCAATAAAGATTTTTTTGCTTATCTCCAAGCCAGACATTACCTATTTTCACTTGTAGAGAAGTTTGAATGGTCTTGGTCATGGGGGAAGTTAGATAATTGGCCCATCTTGGCTAAAAACGACTTATCCTCCATATCATGTTGGTATGACTTGTTGATAAGTCAAGATGGAGAACTTAATCTTCAACAGATAACACAAAAGTGGAATTTATTAGTACCAGACTTAGATATTGAGGTAGAACAGGTGGAAAAATCTATAGCTATTGTAGCCCAGACTACATTATCTACAAACTGGAGGGAATCACATATTAAGTTACTTTATAGAACATATTATACCCCACTTAAAGGGTTTAAATGGCATAATTATGAATTTAATATATGTCCTAAATGTTCTCTTCCGGCTTCTGATATAGTTCATATGATATGGTCTTGTCCGAGGATTAGGCAATTATGGAAAAAAGTAGAATTCTGGCTAATTAACGTGTTAAAGCTTCCTATTCTCTCTCTCTCATTGGCAGTGGTGGTATTTCTTATAGAACCCACAACAAATTCAGATAAAAAAAAAATTAGGAATGGGGCAATTCTGGCAACGAGAAATTTAATTTTTGGAAAGTGGAGAGACTCCTCAATACCTAGTATTCAAGAAATTAAAAATTATATGAAAAAGCAATGTATTATTGAACAAATGGATGCATACTTAACCTCGGAAAGGGAGGTGATATTATTTTTCAAAAAATGGTCGGCCTTCATTAAAATATTTACTCCAGAAGAAATAAATCAACTAATATATCCCTTTAGACATTCAGAGATAGTTCTATTAGGTCTCTGGTAATAGCTTGACCTTAAATATTTTCTCGTTATTTATATTTCTTCAATCTCTCTTTTCCTCTAAATTCTCCCCCTTTTTTTTTTTTTTCCCCGCACCCTTTTCCCCACTCCCAGGTCAAATAGGTTGTGTTGGGTAGATACTATTAACTATCTAGTCTGAAGGCATAAGATGTATAAGAAAAAAATGGAAAATAAGAGGCTTCAATTACCGTGTTTTTTTTTTTATTAATCCAGACAAAAAGTCTATAATGTTTTGGCATATCTTTGTTTGACCTTGGTTGATGAATTATTAATGCCTGCCAGTTTTTTTTTCTTTTTTTTCTCTGTCTGTATTTTCTTTTATTAATGACACTTTTGTATAAGATTGTATTTTTTCATTATTTTACCTCAATAAAAAAAAAAAAAAAAAATATTACCCCATTTAGTTCATGTAGATCAAGCAGGCTTTGTTCTGCACAGAGAGGCCAGGTACAACAGTATCAGAGTACTATATCTAATGGAATACATAAAATCCACTCTGTCCTGGTTCCACTGATGCATAAAAAACAATTAATAGACTTAATTGGAGATTCTTATGCTCTACACTAAAGAGGTATGGCTTTGGTCCTCGGATGGTACACAGAATATTTAGTTTATATAGCAAACCCTTTCGGACATGTTCCAAATTAAAATTGTAACTAGACAGGGGTGCTCACTCTCCCCAATTCTTTTTATCCTAACTTTGGATCCCCTAGCTGCACAAAATGTCAATATTAAAGGGGTATCGATAGGTTCTAATGAATACAATATAAGCTTGTATGCAGACGACGTCCTCCTTACCCTGATGTCTCCCTCTACCTCCTTGATACCTAGTACAGGAATTTCTGGAATTTTCCATTTTTTTTTAATTAAAAACCAAAAATCAAGGGGACGCTGCTGGCCGACTTACTTTGAAGATGCATTACTGAGCTGGTTAATCCACCAAATATCAGCTAATAGAGCCAACATCCAAACTTCGTCTAGACACATTTGATTAAAGCAACACATACTGCCAACTTTGAACCTAAGCTGTGTCAATCTGTGCAACGTAAGAGTACCGGAATGGTGAGGCCTTTGGTGGCAGCGCAATTGTGTCTGAGGCCTATACCTAAACCCCCGGTCTATCTGGGTAAAGCAGCTGATGATAGCTGAAACTTGCATATTTTCAAGTACACAATGGAGCCTACTGAACTGTCATTATTGAAGGCATTAGATAGCCTACTTTAGGAACTCTCTTCAAGTCTTGCGGAGCATCTACAGTCAGCATGGAGGATTCCTGACGAGCCTGAGCCACCAGGACACTCAAATCCCACAATCCAACATAAACATAAAAACCCAAAAGATTCTGAGCTACGGGAGATGACAAAAATGGTGGCATATCTAGCAACCACCTTACCTGTTAAAGAAGGCCACCAATGGAGGCCTCATACCCACTAGCGGTTGAAGAGGAGAGAACAAGACAGACTGAGGTGGAAACCCAAAAGGACTTCAAGCCGTTACAAGAGTTGCCTAGCCCACCAGCACATTATTCCCAGGAGAGAGATGACAGCGACACATGGAGTCCACTCCTAAACTATGGGACATCCGCCTCAGAGAGATCTTACAGCGCAGCGTTCAGACAGCTATACAAGGCAGAGATCCATAAGTTCACAACATACAGGGTCTGTCCCTCAACGCTACTTTCACTCCCTACATCCGGAAGTGGAGACAGGTCATCCACTAGACAAGGAGAATTCAGACTACCCACATATTCCAAACATCAGGAAAATCCGATGGTGTAGTCCCCCAGCAGACCCTCTATCAGATGAAGCACTCACCAAGACCTTTACTGCTCATAGCTCCTGGAGATGCGGCCGGCCCCCGTGAGCAAAATAAAACCTACTCTTACAAAAGTGAGGAAACCTCCATAGCAGGAGACTTAGCATCGTTTGTACCTAATTGTTTTAAGCACAGCGAATTACCAATGTCTCCGTATGATCCGTTCACTGGAATTCAACTACATGAAGAAGCAGTTACTGAATTAGCCGAAGCTCCCTCTGGGGTTCTGATAGTGGGCTTGGAAGATTGAAGATGCAACGTCTCATACACCTAATTCTGTTAGATACTATCTCTTTGGAAGACAATGCCGGTAAGAGTAGAGCTTTACTCACTAGGTTCATTGGCAAAACATCAACTGACTATATTTCAAGAGCTGGAATGGGTTGAGTGAGCTGTCCCCTATTATGTTCCTAGACTGTGTAAGAACTTTACAACAGGGTACCTGGTTACCTCTAGCTTCCATTGACATATTTGTTAATCTTTGCAGACTTTAACCCTATCTCCCATACTTTCTATTATGTGAGCCCTTAACTACAAACCAACATATTTTACTTATTTTTTCTTATACCGAAGTTGCCCTTATATACTAAATGCAGAAATCGTCTTATGCAATTGTTGGACTAGTCTGTATATTGTTATGATCACCCTACATGCGTGCTTATATGGCTCTAGAGTATATTGAAATTCCCAACCTACAAGTTATAGTATTTAGGATGATGTTTAGTGCTTGATGACATTGCTAGAAAAACAATGCATAACAATATAGCTGTGTATTTTGCACTATAATTTTGTTATTTTCATAAGGGGTTATGTTTCACTATACACTAACACAGTAAAGCTGCCTAACAACTAGGTTAATATTGACAAGACTCTTATTTTAAAGTTTCATGGACAAAACTTGCTTTGAGCCATTGCTTGTTCAGCTGTACAGCTAAAAATTAGGTGGGGAAAGGACCAAAAATTTTTTTTTATGTGATCTTGGTTAGGTTATAGGGGGTTATTGATTTAATCCATAGTCCTGGAACAGGAAATATTTCCCTATACAGCTCGTCTAGGCGGACTCTTAAATAAACCACTAGATATTTCAGAATATAAGCACAACACGGACTCCACCACTCCAATGAATATAAAAGGCAATATTTATTGATAAAAGCGACGTTTCGGGGTCACAGCCCCTTATTCATGCTCAATATATGTTGATAACACACATTCACATTTAAATACCCTCCATAAGGCGCCAAAATGCACCTTCAGTGGGGTTATAGCTCCCTCTCGTGGTCAAACATAAGTATTGCACAAGGCCTATACATAATCACTTTTCCTCTATTGTAAAAACCACCATAATAAAAACAATTCTTATATTTAATGATGTGGATATAACTAGATAAATAATTTGATAATTTAAATACAAAATACACTAGGAAAAAACTTTTTTTTTTCTTGAATTATTAAAGCATATTATATCAACATGATGTTTAGAAAAAACAGGACAGATCATAGTCTTTATTTAGCCCCCTGGGTTGTAATGTGGCCAATTGGTATATCCACCACATTTCCCTTTGTTTAGGGAGGCGTTCCCTATCTAGCCCATTTCTATTGGGTCCCACATGATCTATGATCTGCCACCTCATCTGGCTAATGTTATGGCCTTTATCCAAAAAGTGACCTGAAACAGGAGCCTCTTTATTTTTGCATCTGATGTTGGATCTGTGCTGGCTCATCCGGTCACGGACTTTGCGAGTAGTTTTGCCAATATATACCAAGGAACATGGACATTTGATAAGATAAACTACATGAGTTGTCTCACATGTATAGAAGCCTTTGATAGTATATTTCCTACCACTCTGTGGGTGGTGGAAATTCTCTCCTCTAATAATTGAGTGACAACTCATGCAGTTGTAGCAAGGAAAAGTACCCACTCTCTTACTCCCTATTAGGGTCTGTTGAGTTTTCTTAATAGAGCCTACATCAGTTTTCACTGATTTCATTGATCTCTCAAGCTTTTAACTCTTTTGTAGGCCATTAGTGGTGGTTCTCTAAACTGTACAACTTCCTTGTTACACTCCTCCAAAATGTGCCAGTTCTGCCGTATCAATTTTGCTATTTTATTACTCAATGGATTATGCTGGCTAACAAAGACCATCCTATTCCTATTCTTATCAGAACTTCTATCAGGAGTGTTATCCAGATTAATTAGAGTATCATCTAATAGTTTATTGGGGTATCCCCTATGTATAAATTTCTCTTTCATTTCCTTAAATCTGGAAACCTTCCTGTCGCTAGTGCTCACGATTCTATTAACTCTAAGGAGCTGACTCCTGCGTAGAGACTCAACCAGATTCCTTGGATGGAAACTATTATATAGAAGAAGATTGTTCTTATCTGTTTCTTTACAGTGTAGATCAAACTCAAGAAGCCTGCCTGCCTTTAGTGTCCAGAAAAGATATAAATTCTTCACTGTAATTGACCGTAAATTCTAGGTCCCTTACCTCTGTGTTTAACTCATTGACAAACTGTAGAAGGGACTCCACGTTGCCCCACCATACGCCAAAGACATCATCTATATAGCGGAGCCAAACAGCCCCATACCGCCTAAACAATGCATTTTGATACACACAATTTTCCTCTATCTCCTTCATGAAGAGATTGGCGTATGATGGGGCAACGTTGGAGCCCATAGCAGTACCTCTTGTCTGGACGTACCATTGGTCTTGAAATAAAAAATAATTCCAATAGAGGATTAGCCTCAAGAGTTCCTCAATGAAATTCACCTGTCCTGGATTGTATCCCCTGTTCACCACCAATGTTTTTTCTTATCACTGCTATGCCTGTTTCGTGCTTAATGGAGGTGTAAAGGCTTTTCAGATCCATGGTGAACAGGAGATACTTGTCACTTGGAAACTCCAGGGCCTTAGTCTTTTCAAGAAAATGATTAGTATCTTTTAGGTTACTGGCCATTTTCATAACCTCAGGCTGAAGTACTTTATCAATAAATCTCGAAATATTAGTGTACACAGAGTCCACACTTGAGACAATAGGTCTCCCTGGTGGTCTTTGGCTATCTTTGTGAACTTTTGGGACTGTATAGAAGATAGGGTTGCGTGGTGTATTAACATTCAAATAATCCATAAGTTTACCATCAATGATACCTTGATCTAAAGCCCTTTGTAAGATACCCGAAATTTCTTTTTGTATGGCACTTAATGGATTCTGTTTAAGTGTCCTATAAGTATCCCTATCCCCTAACTGAGATAGTGCTTCATTGATATAGTATGATCTATCCATTATGACCGTGGCACTGCCCTTGTCTGCCCCCTTAAATATAATGTCTCTGTTCTTCTTCAGACTTTCTAGTGAGATGCTATCCATTTTAGAAAAGTTAGACAACTTAATTTTATTACCTTTGTACCAAATTTTTGAATGATCTTTTTTCTTGTATTGGTCCTTTAAATTTAAGACCCCATTCTGAACCAAATTAATAAAGGTATTTACCCAATGTTCACATATGTTGGGGTTAAATTTACTCTTCTTACTGAGGCCTAAATTTTTAAGTGACTATTCCTTGTCTCTATTATCAACATTAATACCATTATCACGGTTTTGCTGCTGAAACCATACTTTTAATTTAATGTTGCGAAACAATCTTTGTAAATCCTTATCATTTTCAAAAAAATTGGTATCCCGGTATGGGCAAAATGACAACCCCTTATTGAGCACACAGATAATACATAAGAGGACATGTTAATTACAATGTCATTTCGTGTAGTATCACTACTCACAGAGTCCCATATCAATGTTTGTTTGTTTCCTCCGTTCTGACCTCCGTATCTCTCCTGCCATGGCCGTGATGTTTCCTGCCTGCCCTGTGGTTCCGGCGCTTTCTTCGCCGCTTGACGTATCCAAAGGGGATGACTGTGATGACGAATCCTGTGCGCTTGACGTTCCTGACGCTTTTCCTTGACGTGGTTTACATTGGCCATACTTGCTTCTTCCCCTGGGTCCTGCTGCACCTAGGCTACCCTGGTTACCACGCCAACGATACACTCTACCTGAACGGTAATCATCCTCGTCCCTTTGGAATTTCGCCCGCTTCGTTTCTTTTATTATCTTTTGTTCCTCTGCTACTTTTGCTGCGATCTTGCTCTCCATCTCATCAAATTCCTCCTGTGTCATTGTGGTAAGTAATTCTTCTTTATGTTTTGCAATCACATCTTCCTGTAATCCCATCTCTTCTTGCAGGGACTCCACTGTCCACACCATGATGTCATAGGAACATTTGTTGAGGATCGCCTCAAATTTATAGCAATATTTTTTATTATTGCTCAACAGAGTAGGACAGGTGTTCATCCGGAAACCCCTGGGAATCCTCCTCACTCTGTAGTATTCAGCTAACATGGTAGTATGCAGCTCCCACTTCATCTGCTTGAGTCTTAACCTTTCATACACTTTGTGTACAGTCTCACCAGGTACAGCTCTCAAAAAGTCTCTCAAGCCCTTCATAAGGGCTGTAATTCTGGCTGCATCCACTTCATTGTAGGCAAACATGAAGCACTAGCGACAGGAAGGTTTCCAGATCTAAGGAAATGAAAAGAGAAATTTATACATAGGGGATACCCCAATAAACTATTAGATGATACTCTAATCAATCTGGATAACACTCCTGATAGGAGTTCTGATAAGAATAGGAATAGGATGGTCTTTGTTAGCCAACATAATCCATTGAGTAATAAAATAGCAAAATTGATACGCCAGAACTGGCACATTTTGGAGGAGTGTGACAAGGAAGTTGTACAGTTTAGAGAACCACCACTAATGGCCTACAAAAGAGTGAAAAGCTTGAGAGATCAATTAGTGAAAACTGATGTAGGCTCTATTAAGAAAACTCAACAGACCCTAATAGGGAGTAAGAGAGTGGGTACTTTTCCTTGCTACAACTGCATGAGTTGTCACTCAATTATTAGAGGAGAGAATTTCCACCACCCACAGAGTGGTAGGAAATATACTATCAAAGGCTTCTATACATGTGAGACAACTCATGTAGTTTATCTTATCAAATGTCCATGTTCCTTGGTATATATTGGCGAAACTACTTGCAAAGTCCGTGACCGGATGAGCCAGCACAGATCCAACATCAGATGCAAAAATAAAGAGACTCCTGTTTCAGGTCACTTTTTGGATAAAGGCCTTAACATTAGCCAGATGAGGTGGCAGATCATAGATCATGTGGGACCCAATAGAAATGGGCTAGATAGGGAACGCCTCCTTAAACAAAGGGAAATGTGGTGGATACACCAATTGGCCACATTACAACCCAGGGGGCTAAATAAAGACTATGATCTGTCCTGTTTTTTCTAAACTCTTTGAGGAAACATCATGTTGAAATAATATGCTTTAATAATTCAAGAAAAAAAAACTTTTTTGCTAGTGTATTTTGTATTCAAATTATCAAATAATTTATCTAGTTATATCCACATCATTAAATATAAGAATTGTTTTTATTATGGTGGTTTTTACAATAGAGGAAATGTGATTATGTATAGGCCTTGTGCAATACTTATGTTTGACCACGAGAGGGAGCTATAACCCCACTGAAGGTGCATTTTGGCGCCTTATGGAGGGTATTTAAATGTGAATGTGTGTTATCAACATATATTGAGCATGAATAAGGGGCTGTGACCCTGAAACGTCGCTTTTATCAATAAATATTGCCTTTTATATTCATTGGAGTGCTGGAGTCCGTGTTGTGCTTATATACTATTGGAGGGCTGTGGCAGTGCCCTTGGTCTTTCGTGCTCTCTGTCCTGTGCTCTTTTTGGGACTGCAGATATTTCAGAATGATAACTAAATAGCATAATTGACCAAGGGCTGAAATGTTGAGTCTACTGCCTCAGGGTATAGGGACCATGCTCTTGTGGCAGACTCACACTCTTCTCAATATTCACATAAGATTGCCTTAGGTCTGATGATTGCACAGATATGACCACCTATTGATCAGTCCCTAATTGAGTTAAATATGTTTACTTCTTGATAGTCCATCACGCATCTCCCCCTAGCTACTATTCTTCTCACTACTCCCAATTTCATAAAAAAACGGCCAGCATTGTTATAGGTGGTTTAAGAACTACTAGAAGTCCATGCATCTCCTCAAGACTTAATAGTATCCCTCCCATACGTGTTATATATTTTAGTTTAACCTTGGTGACCAGCTCTCTCATCACTTTCACATAAGGTTACAGGCTAGACTCCTGGCGGCTCAGAAGATTTAAGAGCGATATTCTGGCAGAACATATTTCTATACATATGCTAAATAATTTATTATATTCAGTCAGAAACATATTTATTATGCAAGGTCCTGCTCTCTAACTGCCTTCAGATATAAGCCAGAAAGACTCATGAATGATAATTAGACTTCATATAGCTGTATATTAAAAAATTTACATGCACCTAATGATGCGAGAATCACAGATAGTTTAAAGATATGCTCATCTCAAGTAGGAGATAATTACATTTGTAACTTTTGCAAATTGAGATTTGTTTATATATACAATGCAAGCTAGACATATATGTCATATCTACAATTGATGTGTTTCAATAGTACTCTAAAGGTCCAAAAGTGACCTTATATTTATGTAACCCTCCTGTTATTCTTCATAATAGATATGTTTGAGGTCCAAAAGTGGCCTCACTTGTGTTATGGAGGGGAAAAACTGTAGATTAGAATTTGATATTTTTTTGTTCTATTCTACAGGTACTACAAAGCTATTTGGCTACATTATTGTACTTCACTTTATTTTACATTTATGTACCTATTTGTTTATATGTAATTTCATTGTAATGAAACATATCGCCTGTATATTTTTGTTATCTCACAATGGGATTCCTGTATGTTTATTCTTAATCCTCAATAAAAAAAAGGAAATCAGTGGTGCTAACAATCAATATGAATCCAGTTTTATTTAATTAACTAATTGTGGTATGCCCTTATAAACTACAATCGGACCCAATTAAATATTTAGGAGTTGACCTTTCACCCAATATCAATAAACTATTTTACTTTAATTATAAACCCCTTCTTTCAAATACACAAAGGGATTGCTGTAATTGCTAGCACAAACTCTTTTCGTGGTGGTGTTGCATTCAGGCAATTACAATGATTGTTCTGCCAAAAATCCTTTATTTTCTACAAACTGTTCCAATAACCTTCCCCACCTCATATTTACAACAGTAACAAACCACAAATATTTATTCGCGGGAATCACAAGCCTAGGATCACCAGGACTACATTGTATAATTTGAGGGACAGAGGGGGTCTGGGGGTGCTTTACATTTACAAATACTATCAATTAAACATGCTACAGCAGGTGCTGGATTAGCACATTAAAGTAAAGAACAAGGCGTGGGTCTCCATAAACGCTCATATCCTTAAAACGCACATGGTATGATCTCTTTGTTGGTTACCGGCTATACAACGCCCATGAGAGATTAGATCTTCTATTCTTTACAATCATATATTTATCTGCTACAACATCAATAAGGGAATATCTTCCATCAGTTCCCCTCTGTCACCAGTAGTCTATGATGCTGAACTCATTAGGGGGCTAAACCCTACAGCAGGTCCACAACACAGGGGGCTGCTCGGCGTGCACCATTCTCTAGTGTCTTTGATGTATCATCCCTCTGTCCCACCTATTCGGTTTCAGTGTTTCTGGTGGAATCTGAAGGAGGACCTGAAGCAGCGTTATGTATTTGTTTAGCAAAGCATTGGACGCTGACTTCAGCCCCCAGATTAATTGACTGGAAAGAGAGAATGCAAGAATTTAATTTATAGTTCAAAAAAATTACTATTTTTCAAGACATTAAGTTTTATTGGGAAACATTGCAAGTATACATTTTATTACAGACCATAGAAGCTCCTTTATCACATAGATATTAAGAACTGCCATTAAACAAATGTCTTCGTCATGTAATTTATCTCTCACTGCTCCTTTCCCCTTATAGTTGTTCCTCTTTGGTCCAGTTTCCTCTCGCCTCCATTTTCGTTTTTTCCATTTAGCTTTCTCAATTTTTCAGATTTAATGATGGTTGCTCAAGCAAGTAATATTTATTGATTACTTTGCACCATCTCCACATCTGTAGTATCTTAGACCTATTGTAACAGGTGGGATTTTTTTCAAACTCTTGATTAGTTATGATATTTTTTATAGTTGTATGCATTTTATCTAAACTGTATTGCAAATGATAGAACCATACACAAGCTGTATTTAATTGCTTTCTATGCACTTCAAGACTTTTTGCACTTTGTATCATTTGTATATCAGCTGATTCGTTGTAAATTTACAGTTTTTGTTTCGAAATTTAAATAAAGATCAATAAATTCAATTTAAAAAAGACTACCATATAGAGCTGCACTCTATGTTTCATATTCAACAAGCATCCTCAAATCTGAACAAACAAATATTGTTAAAGTAAAAATTGAGACACTCAAATAATTAATGGATTCTGAAACTCATAAACAAAAGGTGTACAGGTGTACCGCTCACTTTTTTTCTGCGATTTTCGCATACCGCAAATCCCCTTACGTCAATTGCGTATCCTAATCTTTTAATGGGATTTTCCTAATGCCGGTATTACAATTGCTGGAAAAAGTGAGCGGTAGACCCTCTCCTGTCAAGACTCCTACCGCATTTAAAAGTCAGTAGTTAAGAGTTTTATGGGCTAACGCCGTAACTTAAAACTCTTAACTAAAGTGATAAAAAGTACACTAACACCCATAAACTACCTATTAACCCCTAAACTGAGGCCCCCCCCACATCGGAAACACTTAACTAAAATGTTTAACCCCTAATCTGCCAACCGGACATCGCTGGCACTTTAATAAATATATTAACCCCTAAACCACCGCACTCCCGCCTCGCAAACACTAGTTAAATTTTATTAACCCCTAATCTGCCGTCCCTAACATCGCCGACACCTACCTACATTTATTAACCCCTAATCTGCCACCCCCAATGTCGCTGCTACTATATTAAATGTATTAACCCCTAAACCTAAGTCTAACCCCCCCAACTTAAATATAATTTAAATAACACAAAATAAAATTACTACTATTAAATAAATTAATCCTATTTAAAACTAAATACTTACTGATATAATAAACCCTAAGATAGCTACAATATAACTAATAGTTACATTGTAGCTAGCTTAGGATTTATATTTATTTTACAGGCAACTTTGTATTTATTTTAACTAGGTAGAATAGTTATTAAATAGTTATTAACTATTTAATAACTTCCTAGTTAAAATAAGTACAAATTTACCTGTAAAATAAATATAAATCCTAAGCTAGCTACAATGTAACTATTAGTTATATTGTAGCTAGCTTATGGTTTATTTTATAGGTAAGTATTTAGTTTTAAATAGGAATAATTTAATTAATTATAGTAAATTTATTTAGATTTATTTAAATTATATTTAAGTTAGGGGGGTGTTAGGGTTAGGGTTAGACTTAGGTTTAGGGGTTAATAAATTTAATATAGTTGCAGTGACATTGGGGGGGCAGATTAAGGGTTAATAAATATAATGTAGGGTTCGGCGATGTTGGGGGCAGTAGATTAGGGATTCATAGGGATGATGTAGGTGGCGGCAGATTAGGGGTTAATAAGTGTAAGATTAGGGGTGTTTAGACTCGGGGTTCATGTTAGAGTGTTAGGTGTAGACATAACTTTTCTTTCCCTGAACGCTGTTTTTTTGCAGGTGTTAGGTTTTTTTCAGCCAGCTCAGCCCCATTGTTTCCTATGGGGAAATCGTGCACGAGCACGTTTAGCCAGCTTACCGCTACTGTAAGCAGCGCTGGTATTACAGTGAGATGTGGAGCTAAATTTTGCTCAACGCTCACTTTTCTGAGGCTAACGCCGGCTTGAAGAAAACCTGTAATACCAGTGTTGTATTAAGTGAGCGGTGAGAAAAAAAGGCTCGTTAGACCCGCACACCATTACCGACAAAAACTCGTAATCTAGCCGTAAGTTTTTACATACTCAATATTATTATCAGAAAGAGATCGCAAAGTTTTAAAAAAAGTCTCTTACCATTCCTCGCTTCTCCCATCTGCCACTTCCTGGTCCGATATTGCCTTAGATTAGAAAGCAGTCCCACCTGCTCCCTACTTCACAACTCTAGGCTCACATAGTGTTCAAGGCAATTAAAAAGAAAATCGCGCATGCGCTATTGACTCAATGAGCAGATGACATAGAGTCACAGTCACCTAACAGCCTAATTTTCATCTGGCCAAAAAAAACGTGGCCGAAGTGTAAAAAACCCCCCCAAAAAACGGACTGAATAAATGATGAAAAAAGGAGACTTTTAAAAGCTTATAACTTTGTTTACACAATGAGATTTAAAAAACCATGTATTAAACATATATTTATTTTAATAGATGATATATGATATGATATGTGATATATGATCGATAATAACTTAACTCTACCTTCACCTGACACTTCAACGTTTGCTGTTATATTTAATAAAATATTTTGAACAAGCATATTGTTATTGTTAACTCAGATAATCCATTGCATGTTTCACTGACTTCTTTCAGCATTTTCAAAGATATCTGTTATTGTTCTCAGTTTCTTTTAAAGCCCACAAGCCCTTTGTTATTGATTGATTAATTAACCAAGTCCCTGTTTGATATATGTTGAAAAATAAGCCAAGGAAAAATGCCACAATAGAAAACAATAACTCAAAAAAAAAATTTTTTGAAAATTCCCAGATATGGGCCTAGTTTACAAGTTTACTTTTGGGAATTACTCTTCTCTACCACTAGGAGGAGGCAAAGATTCCCTAACCCCAAGAGCTCTATAAAACCCCTCCCACCTAACACATGCCTCAGTCTTTACTTTGCCTTCACTGGAGGTGGTTGAAGAATGAACATGTGTATGTGATTCTTCAGAGAGAGGGGTTTTCAGTCTATATTGAGGCCCAGTTTCCCCTCAGAATACTATTTTTATTTTATATGATTTAAAAGTATGTAAATAATGTTGTTTTGCAGCAAGTAAGACCAGTAGTATGCTTGGATGTATAAGTAGAGGTATTTGCTGCATAAATAGTTAAGTTCTTATGCCACTTTAGAGCACATTGAGAGCAGTTCACAGAAAATGTGGGTGATTCATGGAATAAACTTCAATTAGAGGTGGTAAAGACAAATACTGTGGGGAACTTCAAGAATGTCTGGGATGAGCAAAAGGCTTTCCTAAGAAATTATTAAGTTTACATATTATTGGAAACTTGGGCAGACTTATTGGGCCTATGATTCTTATCTGATGTCAAAATATATGTTTCTCTATAAAATAAGAAAGACTAATACTGCCTATTATATATATATATATATATATATATATATATATAGGCTTACCAGAAGTCCCACTTTTACTGGGATTGTCCCGGTTTGGAGGCGCTGTCCCAGTGTCCCACCCGGTTGTTCATTCTGTCCCAGTAGGGTTGCCACCTCCAAGTTTCAAATCATGTGTCCGGGTTTCAGACCACCTGAAACCCGGACACATTATTCAAAATGACTGGACTGTGGCTCTCCAGCCTAGTTGGATGCTGGTACTTTGTTTCATACAGTTCTGCTTAGCTTAACGTTCGTGTCCTTTAAAGTTTACATTTAGTAATACAGGCTGAGTGAGCAGCATAGGTTTTTTTTAATTTTGTAGTACTACTTGGTTTATTTTTCTAAGAATTTTACACCCCCAACCCCTGGTGTCATTGCCGGTAATACACCTTTAGGGGAATCATATGGGTATGACTAGGAAGTACAGACAGGCAGGATTTTTGGCCTGGATCTTGCATTACTTCATCCAGGATAGCATTTTGGCTATAATCTTCCTGCATTATGGTATAGAGTAGCCTCTTAAACAGCTTTAGCAGGTACGTGTTTCTTTTTTACTTTCATTCAATGTTGTATTTATGCCTTATCAGTATTTGGCTCTGTTCCTTAGACACATAAAACACATATTACACTGCAGATATTAAATTGTGACATTGATAATTATGAAAGTGATAATTATGCTTGATGTTAGGCATTATTTAGAATCTGAGATTTCGATTTTTAGATTTAGATTTAATGATTTATTTGCCATGACAACGTAATGGTGCCTTTTTTACTAGGGGGTGATGTTATGGTCTATTTAAACTGTGTGATTCACTTGTTTGACTGAGGAAGGGTAGAGTATCCACGAAACATTACACACATAAAAGCTACTACTTTAAAAGGACTGGTAATTGTCACGCCCCCTTGACCACGCTCCTGACCACACCCCCACTGGCACCGCACCAGGTGGTCCCAGTTTCACCTCTAAAAATTATAGTAAGCCTATATATATATATATATATATATATATATATATATATATATATATATATATATATATATACTCTGTGTGTGTCTGCACTCCCAATGCTGTGTAGTCATCAACCAGGGTGCAAAGTCAATCAAGTATACAGTCTATATCCAATAAGGGACTGCACTCGCTGGATTTGGTTTAAGAAACCTTCAAATCTTTATTATGGTAACGTTTCGGGGTTCGCAGACCCCTTCCTCAGACCAGATAACAGTGCAAGTGAACAAAGTGTGCAATATATAGCACTAGCCCCACCCATCACAAACATCAAAATTGGGCCAAAAATCCATCAACATGGTAACACATAAACAAGGCCTAATGACCATACCACCAGAAAACACAATAAAAAATAAAACAAACTGCATATGCAAGTATCTTGCATTACCTCATAGCTGAACACTAATATATACAAATATTGAGTAGTAGATATTAAGTAGTTGCAAAAGTATAACTGTAATCAGTTACTGATCCAGTGTTAGTAGGTTAAAGTATATTTAGACAAGCAATGATGGAAAACACACTAATCAAATAATAAAAGTAAACATCATGCAAGAAGAGGAATCTATCAGTTGCACTGTGCAAAACCGTATTCACCTCCCTGTGTCCAGTTACAGGAATCAATCTTAAGGGAATATACACATAAGCCATAACAAATAAACATTGCAAAACAGATTAGGCATTTAAACCTCTTACATTTGAAATAGGTCAAAAAAATAAAAGTCAATCAAATATACATATGAGGTCTGTTACTGCTAGTTCAATGTCCCCCATATTCATCCCTAAGCTTGCTATGACCAATCCTATATAACATTATTTGAGCTATATGTACTAACCTGACATTCTGATAGATACAAATATCCAAAATTGTCAAGCCCCCTGGGCGCGCAGAGCAATATGTTGTGTCCCATGCGAGCTGTATATAAAAAAGGCCCGTGGTTCCCAGTGCTAGGGTTCTATGCAAGGTGTCTAGCCAGTGTAATATTCCCTAGTGTTAGGAGCTTAGATAGATATATACATGGATGCATGTATTTACCTGTGTACCAAGTCTGTGTACCAAGTCTGTAGTGCATCAGTGAAACAGGCGCGGCTCAGCCCGGTATAGCGTGAGTGAACTTACAGCACGACCACATGGCTAATTAGCATAGCCTGTCAGTCACTCAATGGGCGTAGCTAGGTCACGGAGTGACAGCGGAGTCTGTAGTTAGGTTCATTAGCAGCTCTGCATAACTCTATCTCAACTGAGCTTCTATGTAAACCCAAAAAGACCAAAGCTGGTATAAAAGGCTTATTTTAAATGACAACATAAGGCTCCAATATGGTCTAGTGTGGATTAGGATATATAACTATATGTGTGCATAAACATCAAAGCATCTAGTGGGAGCTATCGAATACCGCTGTGTGCGAGATAATGGGAGGCAGGTAGATTTAAGATAGGGTGAACCTGGAGCAAAAAAATTTACTGCTCAAAACATAAAAAATTAAAAATAAAAAATTAAAAAATTACCAAATTAACATTAAACCGTTAATAAATAAATAATATCAATAGCCAGCCTGGACCAATGTTAGATAAGCCCTAGCAGGCCAAGTAGTTTTTTGTATGTCACTCCATCATTGAGTCGCCTCAGTATTTCTGTCCGGTACTGCGTATAATTCATAATGACAATGGCCCCACCCTTGTCAGCCGGGCGTATGACAATGTCAGGGTCAGAGGAGAGTGTCTTTATTGCCAATCTCTCTGTCTTGGTTAAGTTTGGTCGATGAAATTCACTGTTACATTGTCCTGAATCATTGGTAATTAGCCTTGTAAAAGTTTTGATATTAGTTCCACAGGTGTTAGGTTCAAATTTGCTTTTGGCTCTAAACCTCTTGCACTCTGTGTCCGCATTTAGATCCTTAAAATGTTCTTTTAGTTTTAAATTCCTCTGGAATTTTTGTATATTCAGGTACATATCAAAGTCACTGTGTTTAAATGTGGGGATGAAGGTAAGGCCTTTGTTGAGAAGGCTATTCTCATCTGCCGTCAATGTCCTGTCACTAATGTTGATGACAATGTCCAGTTTCTCTAACTGGGTGGTAGGGGTGGTCTTCTTGCCACAGTAGTTCCCCCTCCTCGGGTGTGGCCTCGGCTTCTTGTGTTGGCTGATCTGGTTGTGACCCCTAAAAAATGTGAGTTAGAAGTAGATGGTACCTGATCTGTATTTCCTTGTTCCACATAGTTAACCTCATATCGACAAAGGGACCTCGGACCAACCGGTGGCAAGACATTTCTTGCAAGCAGGCCACAAGGTAACAGATTTACGCTTCATTTTAATTGACCACGTCCCCCCCCCCCCCCCCTCAGGCGTGGGGGTGACCGGGGCAGGACACTCTTGCAGATGGAGGCTAGATGGATCCATAGACTAGATACCATCTACCCCAGAGGATTAAACATGTCTAATGATTGGCACTGTTTCCTCTGAAGCCTTGACTTATCACAGTTATATATGCCCTTGTGTACAACAATGTATTCGTATTGACAGTACTTAGTGTATTATATATGCCGGTTAGGGTGCACTTTTAACGTACCTTTGATATGGTGACCCGCAGGTGCTGTGCTTTGAGCATCTTGATATTGCCTTGATATATTTTTTTTATATTTTCATTTTTTTTGATATTTTCTGCATTTTTGGCTCAGCTGATATGTCTACCTATAGTGTGCCCTCTTTTGATTGTGTCTCTTTAACTGAACTTGATTGCCATATGTATACAGGGGGTCAATGATATCCGTATTGAGATCCTACTGTACGAGTGACCTTCTCGGGCACAAGTATGTTCTAATCATGTTACATTTGGTAGGATCTGTAGGGGTACTAGACCATTGAACTATTGTATATCATTCGTTAGACAGTTATTATGATGCCTATTCTAACTATAGTTACCCCGCAATAGTATCTGTGGTTAATGATTTAACACTCACATAAATTACACTCTAGTGGCTCTTATGAGCATGTAGGACCCATTATGGCAGTACTTAACTACCCCCCTTTTTTTCTACTTGGCCTGCTAGGGCTTATCTAACATTGGTCCAGGCTGGCTATTGATATTATTTATTTATTAACGGTTTAATGTTAATTTGGTAATTTTTTAATTTTTAATTTTTTATGTTTTGAGCAGTAATTTTTTTTGCTCCAGGTTCGCCCTATCTTAAATCTACTGCCTCCCATTATCTCGCACACAGCGGTATTCGATAGCTCCCACTAGATGCTTTGATATTTATGCACACATATAGTTATATATCCTAATCCACACTAGACCATATTGGAGCCTTATGTTGTCATTTAAAATAAGCCTTTTATACCAGCTTTGGTCTTTTTGGGTTTACAGTTGAGATAGAGTTATGCAGAGCTGCTAATGAACCTAACTACAGACTCCGCTGTCACTCCGTGACCTAGCTACGCCCATTGAGTGACTGACAGGCTATGCTAATTAGCCATGCGGTCGTGCTGTAAGCTCACTTACGCTACACCGGGCTGAGCCGCGCCTGTTTCACTGATGCACTACAGACTTGGTACACAGACTTGGTACACAGGTAAATACATGCATTCATGTATATATCTATCTAAGCACCTAACACTAGGGATTATTACACTGGCTAGACACCTTGCATAGAACCCTAGCACTGGGAACCACGGGCCTTTTTTATATACAGCTCGCATGGGACACAACATATTGCTCTGCGCGCCCAGGGGGCTTGACAATTTTGGATATTTGTATCTATCAGAATGTCAGGTTAGTACATATAGCTCAAATACTTTTATATAGGATTGGTCATAGCAAGCTTTGGGATGAATATGGGGGACATTGAACTAGCAGTAACAGACCTCATATGTATATTTGATTGACTTTTATTTTTTTGACCTATTTCAAATGTAAGAGGTTTAAATGCCTAATCTGTTTTGCAATGTTTATTTGTTATGGCTTATGTGTATATTCCCTTAAGATTGATTCCTGCAACTGGACACAGGGAGGTGAATACGGTTTTGCACAGTGCAACTGATAGATAGATTCCTCTTCTTGCATGATGTTTACTTTTATTATTTGATTAGTGTGTTTTCCATCATTGCTTGTCTAAATATACTTTAACCTACTTAGACTGGATCAGTAACTGATTACAGTTATACTTTTGCAATTACTTAATATCTACTACTCAATATTTGTATATATTAGTGTTCAGCTATGAGGTAATGCAAGATACTTGCATATGCAGTTTGATTTATTTCTTATTTTTGATTGTGTTTTCTGGTGGTATGGTCATTAGGCCTTGTTTATGTGTTACCATGGTGATGGATTTTTGGCGCAATTTTGATGTTTGTGATGGGTGGGGCTAGTGCTATATATTGCACACTTTGTTCACTTGCACTGTTATCTGGTCTGAGGAAGGGGTCTGCGAACCCCGAAACGTTACCATAATAAAGATTTGAAGGTTTCTTAAACCAAATCCAGCAAGTGCAGTCCCTTATTAGATATAGACTATATATATATATATATATATATATATATATATATATATATATATATATATATATATATATATATATACAAGGAAATATTTGGAAAAAGTTTAAAGTTTACCAAGTAATCTGATAAAAGAATTTAAAGATAAAACCTATTGGGCGTTAAGCTCACACAACCCCATTTTACAAATTAAGGTTATTACAGTGGCAGTATTTAACAAAAATAATTAAACCAATTATCTAGAACTTAATTAGAATTAGATAATATATAAAATGTTATTTCAATATGAACAGTCAGAAGACACATAAATTAATTTGCAAATAGTCTAACTTAATTTGGCTATTGTTGCTGAGGAATTAAAATGGTATTGTTTTTAATGTGCACAACATTTGAATTCAGTGCATAGTGTAGTTCTGTAATTGACATAATAATATATCGATTGGATATTCTTGTGCTGAAATTAGCACACATCGGGTTTCCCTCACCCACAATTTACTTTCATCTTGAAATAAGCACGCTAACCTGCCCACATTAAAAGTTTACTTTGAGCCGTGTTTGCGTGCAAGTGAAAACCAAATTAGTGCGCCACTTGTAATCTGGCCCTAAATGTATTTGAAGAGACAGTATACACCAATTTCCATATAACTGCATGTCATATACTCTACTATAAAGAAGTATATGCACAGATACTGATCTAAAAATTCAGTATAAAACCTTTTAAAAACTTACTTAGAAGCTCCCAGTTTAGCACTGTTAATGAGGTTAAGGTGGGACAGCCACTGAAAGGAACTGAGAAAGCATGAAGAGTAGACCACCCTCCTACTCCTACTACATATAAAAAGACCCATTATCCAAACAGGAGCAAGCAGTAGTCTGTAGACACAGGTCTATATCTGATACTTTTGGGCTTGGTTAGGAGTATGAAAATCAGCACAATGTTATTAAAAAATAAGCAAAACTATACATTGTTACAAAAACACTCCCAGAGGGGCTATAGAAATGGATCATTTACAAAACATTTATGCAAAGAAAAATCTAGTGTACAGTGTCCCTTTAATCGCTTGTCGTGTTTCCTAACAAAATGCTGGACCAAGGTAGTTGATGATTTCTCCACATTAATAGTAGACAGAAGTTACCTGATGCGCAAATTCACATCCCTAGTAGTAAGTCTAACATATTGTAAGAAACAGGATTCACATGTTATAACATAAATGACATAATTGGAGGTGCAATTAAGACAACGCTTGATGGAAAATGTCTCGTTAGTAACTACAGATGAAAAGAGATAGTGACCCTAACATATTCCCACAGTCTGCAGCGGTTATAGCCGCATTTAAACATCCCTTTATGAGTGAGGCAAAAACTCTGTCTAGGGTCAGTTCTATTAATCTGCGAAGGGGAAACAATTAGCTATTGCTTTACTCTTTCTATAAGAGCATCTGAAGCCTTTTTAATACACCCTTATCAATTTGTCATCTGATAACAACACCGGAAATTGTTCTTGAATGTTATGCACAATGAAGGGCAGTGGCTTCTGTGGCTAATAAGATACTAATAAAAATAACAATACCCTTTAATAGTAATTATTGCAACTCTTAAGTGTTAGACTAAGAAGAGTGCGCTATAAAGCTAACTACACGATTATTATAAACCAGTATTTGATAAATAAATAATGGTATATCCTCATCAATAATATATAGCCCTATATGGAAAGTTAAAAAAAAATATATTTCTAAAAACATACACTAAATATATTCCGAAAAAATCCAAAATAAACACAATAAAAATCCAGTAAAATACAAACAATATATTGGCGTATATTAAGGTGCACGTTCAATATTTTAAAAAGTAAATATATATAAAAATTCAAAAAAGCAAATGCATATAAAAACTACTGAGTTTGCATCAGATATTATTGCACATATATTCTAGCACATATAACATTGCACATAAAAGCATTTACGTGTACAGGTATTCAAGTATCATAGTGTAGTTAAACACATAAAAACAAAAGGTGTATTGCGCTATGTTTTAAAGTACGGTTTACTAAACATAAAGGGAAGACTGCCCCAAAGATATTTGTTATGGTGTCTCCGTTAGTATATATGTTTCCTCAAAAGCTTAGAAGCCGAGAGTCTTGCTGTTATTCAATATTAGTATTATCCACAATCTTATAATGGCTCAGTCTTATGGAGGTATTATTGTTGTATCCTCAATGACTTTTGATAGTCTCCAAATATTGTAGTTAATGTCTGATAAGGGGATCCTACTCACCGGAATCTGAAAGCTTGTTGTGTCTTAGGCTTTCTCTGACCTTACCCTCTCGGCATTGTGACCACATCTGGTTCGGCGTTCTCTCTGCCGACTCGGCTCTCTGACATATACTGGTCACGTGTTCCATGTCTCAGCCGATCGGGGGGTCAGATTACCGGCACCTGCAGTGAGATCCTCAGTGTTAGAAGTTTCCAAACTTTTTGGAAATAGATGCTTGTTGACTTGTAATAAAACTTTCGGTGCTCAGAGCGCTCATGAAGTTGCACATTTGGTATTGCAGAGTTCTTAGTGCAGGAAGTATTATGGAATCCTTTGCGTGTAGCAGTGGTATACGCAAATTATCCTTCTTAATAGGTAGTTTCTTGCCAGCACAATACAGGACTGCTCAACGCGTTTCAGCATATAGCTTTTTTGAATATGAGCAATACACCTGATGTTTTTATGTGTTTAACTACACTATGATACTTGCACACATAAATGCTTTTATGTGCAATAATATATGTGCTAGAATATATGTGCAATAATAACTAATAAGATACTAGCATGTATAAAAAAGAGGCATTAATGCAAGGAAAGAAAGTAAAATGCTGTCACTATATAAATCCCTTGTAAGACCTCACCTTGAGTATGGGGTGCAATTCTGGGGGGGGGGGGCAATCTAAAAAAAAATGCAGACTTAGAAAGAGTTCAGAGAAGGGCCCCAAAACTAATAAGGGAAATGGAGAATATAAATTATGAGAAGAGATTAGCAAAACTGGTTCTGTTTTCTAAAATCACTTGAGAGTTGATATTATTAATATTTTAAATATATTAAAGTTCCATATACAGAGTTGGTAGATACTTTGCTTATTTCAAGGTCACAAGAGGTCACAATTTAAGGCTGGAGGAAAATAGATTTAATCTACAGCAACTTAAATTTTTTCATTATAAGAGCAATCAAATTGTGGAACGCATTGCCTAATGAGACAGTGAATACTAATGCATTAGATACATTTAAAAATGCCTTAGATACATTTCTGAATAGAAACACAATTCAGGTATATGATTGTTTGTCTTAAATTTATCACCTTTTTAAATGGAACTAATTTAAGCTCAATTGGAGTTTCTTTATTGTAAATAAATTAGGATATATATAGTTTGAACTTGATGGAATTCTGTCTTCTTTCAACCTCATCTTTTATGTTACTTCAGAGTATTGTGCACTAAAGTCAGTCATAAAAATGACACCTTTAAAATCAGACTTTTTTTCTTGTTCTAGTAGAAAGAACTCCCTATTCATATTACTAGCTTTATTTCTAGATCTCAATATGACTTGTCCAGCGTAACCTCTCTCTTCTAATCAGGATGTCAGAAGCTCAGCCTCTCTCTCTCTCTCATGGATGACAGTGGTTTGCCGTAATAGTGAATTGCCTGCAATGGGTTTGCAAAACACACTCATGATGACCCTGCCTCTCAACATCCCTTCTAGAGTGACATCCTAGAAATTAATACATGTCTCCTCAAATTCAAAGGTGAATTGCAAGCCCATATCATGGGTATTTATCCAGTTAACAAACTCAAACACCTGATCACGATTACCTGACCAGACAAACAACAAGTCATCTATATACTGATTACAGACGCAAATGTATTGTCTGTAGGGGTTCAAATCTTCATAGATGTGCGATAGCTTCCACTACCCCACAAAGAGGTTTGCATAGGAGGGGACAAATCTCGCCCCCATAGCTTTCCCACATCTCTGGAGATAATGTACTCCTTAAAATTCAAACAATTTGCGTGTTAACAAGAAAGCGACCACTTCTAGAATAAATGCATTGAATGCATCAGAGAAATTGGAGTAATGGAACAAAAAGTATTCTATCTCTTTAAAACCCAGGTCATGGGGAATAGGTTAATATAATGCTGTGACATCAACCAACTAGAACCAGGGGTCCAAGCAATAGAATCCAGAATCTGAAAGGCACAGTCTAGTCAAAACTAATTTTCTATGATTCTGATAGGACATGCAATCTTAAACAACTTTCCAAATTACTTATCATCAAATTTGCTTTTTTCTTGGTATTCTCTGTTAAAAGCTAAACCTAGGAAGGCTATGTGTTAATTTCTAAGCCCTTGGAGGCCGTCTCTTATCTCAGTGCTTTTTGACAGTTTTTCACAGCTAGACAGCATTAACTCATGTGTACAATATAGATAACATTGTGCTCACTCTCCTGGAGTTATTTATGAGTCAGCACTGATTGTCTAAAATGCAAGTCTGTCAAAAGAACTGAAATAAGGGAGCAGTCTGCAGAAGCTTAGCTACAAGGTAATCACAGAGTTAAAAAGTGTATTAATATAACTGTGTTGGTTATGCAAAACTTTAGAATGGGTAATAAAGGGATTATCTATCTTTTTAAACAATAACAATTCTGGAGCAGCTTTTTCTTTTAAGTACGTGTTTTGTATCCTTTAAAAAACTGGGCAATGATTTAACCAAAGGTTGTAACACCTCATCTAGCCATTAAGGCCGTATTATCAAAAGGTCTTGCGGACCTGATCTGACAGTGCGGATCAGGTGCGCAAGACCTCGCTGAATACGGAGAGCAATATGCTCTCCGTATTCAGCATTGCACCAGTAGCTCACAAGAGCTGCTGGTGCAACGCTGCCCCCTGCAGATTCGCGGCCAATCGGGCACCAGCAGGGAGGTGTCAATCAACCCGATCATACTCGATTGGGTTGAATTGTGGTGATCTCTGTCTGCCTCATCAGAGCAGACGGACAGGGTTATGGAGCAGCGGTCTTTAAATCGCTGCTTCATAACTGCCGTTTCTGGCGAGTCTGAAGACTCGCCAGAAACACGGGCCCTCAAGCTCCATTCAAATGGGCCTCATTGTGACAATGACAAATAATGAGCCAATACCACTCACAATCGGTCTGCCTTAAACAAGTGTTTTCCCAACTCAGTATAGCAGTCTTTAAAAGTTACTAATGTCTTAGATCCCAAGGGGGAACAAAACCAATACCTTTGGTGGCACCTTAAGTTCATGAGAAAATTTTCCAAGTTCCAAATTAATCTCCTTGGGTATCCAAAGTTTCCTTCTGTGCTCCTGAAATGATGTATAAATTGCTTTTGATCGTTTCCTCTCGTGGCAAGACAGAAACTTTGTGTATATTAGGAATCTTGTTCTCCCACAGTGAGGCAGTAAACTTCCAGTGTGAGTTCACTGGTGCTGCTCCTCAAACAGAATGTTCCATGTACATTCAAATGAACTGTAAAATATAAAATGAGAAGATTGCAGAACCACATCAAGTGTAATATAAAAACAAACTTTATTGCAGCCATTATCTATTGGCAGATACTCACAGATTGGTGCATATTAACTAAACCATAGTCCATATGAGTCCATATGAGTCAATTACACGTGACCATCACCAGTGAACCTCTCCAGGACGTCCCTGAAAGAAGAGTTCAAGTTCAAACTAGTAGAATGTTTGTAATCTATATAAGATTGCACTTTTTTTTAATAAACATTATAAATTAGTTTATCAATCTTTCCTTTGATATACATATCAAGGCACCATTAATTAATATAAAAAAAAGTAGTAATACCAGAGCGTTGATAAAATATGCTTATGGTTTAAAAATAATACAATGTAGGAATATATTCTTTACAATGTACTTATATATATATATTTGTGTGATATGTGCATAAATTATTAGTTATTTATTTTAAAATTTTTGACATTAGAAAATTTGTATTTATTTAAAAACTTGTATGTATACAGCAGTTACATACGAAGAGCAACATCAAAAGAACAGAGTGAGTGATTTATATACAAATGGAGTGCAAAATTTTACTTTTGCAAGCTCGATGTTTGCGCTCCACTCTGTAATACCAGTGCACGCAAATGTGGGCTGGTCTTACAAGTTAAGCACAATGTGAAAACGACCTCGCATTCACATTGGCTGGAAGCTTTGCACTCACAAGAGCGCGCTTCTATATGCTCTAATGGGAGCCTTGTTCTCATGCCATGAGACACGGCAAAGAACCTATCCCATTGCAGGTGGTAAGTTGAGCCGCGTTGCGCAGCAAATTAAAATATATATATGTATATGAATATATACTTATATATTTATGTGTTTATATGTGTATATACACATATAACTACACGTATATACTTTTCCGTGCAGTTTTTTTCCCCAAACACCACACATCTCCTCTTTAACCCCTTATTACTGCTTCATGAAGTGTTTTTTTTTGTTTGTTTTTTTAAATGCTCATATTTTTTTATTTTAATAAAGGAACTGTACAGTTTTTTGGGGGGGACGTTATATATATTAACCAGAGGTCTGACCTCTGTTTAATTTGCGCTTAGCGCAAAGTGCTTCCCTCAAGCTTGCGGTAGTATTAACCAGCCACTTGTAATGGCTGGATATTTAACGTGAGCACGTGAATGGGCAAATTTGCACATTAAAATAGCGCTTAACTTGTAATCTAGCCCATAATTTTAAGATTTTACATCACTAATAATCCTCAGCAGTTATGTAGTATATCCATGTCATTAAGCAGCATTGAACCAAACCTGAGAGTCTAAATAAAAAAAGAAAACGATATCTCAACTGCTTTCATAGTAAATACCATAATATATATAGCAAATACAATAACAATAAACAAACAACATAGATGCCAGTAAGTACATATTTTAATCACAAAGTCTTGGTAACTTCTTTTAGATTTGAGAACCAGCTCATATTTATTAGGTGTTTCAGTCCCTCCAAATATTCTATACCCCTTGAAGGTTCACTTCTAACTTGTAGATAGTATTTCTAAAAGTTGCTAATACACATCTAAGAACTCTAAATAGGGTTTCCATTTATCAAGGAAGCTAGTTACACTAAGGGTTAAATCTGACATTGTATCAAATTATTCTCGGGTCAAATATTGCAGCAGGTAATTTTTCAGATTTACAATGGAGCGAGTATATCTACTCAGTCAACTATAAAAGAATAGAGATAATAGGAAACTTAATATTTTGTATTTTGTTTCCTATAAGGTAATTGGTCAAAAAACTAAATATTATTGAGTGTAAGCCAATGTAAACCATGCATCACTTTTGAGAGCCTGAAGGACATACATCCCAGAACATTCTAATATTTGGGCAATACCAAATATAGTGCAAAAAGTCTGGGTCAAGAAAGGAAAACTTGCCATAGACATTAGTGAAATCCTTTCACCGTTTACTGAGCCTATTGGGGGTGATATAATCCTGATGTATAGAAGAAGAAGGGAGGGGAAGGTTCTGTATAAATATAATAAATGTAGTCAGCATTACCTGACTGAATGTCTTACTGAATGTCTTACCCTCCGGGTTGTATGCACTCAATGGGTAGGTTCACAATGGTAATTTAACCTACAAAAGTATCTTGTCAGTCCAAAGAGTTCCAGAATCAGCCCTCTTCAGAGTTGGGACAGTGGGGAGACTTCTGTGAAGTCGTGTCTCTATTCTCTCTGGTTTGTCTGTGTTCAGGGGTTTTACGTGGCATTTTGGTTTGCCACTTCATGAGGTTTGTCTTCATTCTCTTAGGTAATGCTTGAGGAGGAGGAAGGACAGGAGGTTTCATCGAAGGTTGGTCTATACCCAAATCCTTGCAAAAGGATGGGATATCTTCGGGTGTGTGGCAGGTGTGTCTGTCATTCTGTATTACCATTAAATGGACGGGGAAGCCCCACCTATAAGGGATCTTCTTGTTTCGGAGTAAAGATGTGAGTGGGAGGAATTCCTTTCTTATCTGCAGGGTTCTTGTAGAAAGGTCATGGTAAACATGTACCACGTTGCCTCGAAATTTAATGGGTTGGTGTCTTTGTGATTGATTAAGCAACATCTCCTTTTCAAGAAAGTTCATAAATCTAATAATAATATCCCTGGGTGGGGCATTGTCAGGGGGTTTAGGCCTGAGGGCTCTATGAGCTCTTACCCATTGTATGTCATTTGGGTAGGCGGATTCCTTTATGGAGGTGAATAAAGATTGTAAATATTCATGAAAGTCTTTTGGTAGCATAGATTCAGGAATACCTCGAAGCCTTAGATTTTTCCGTCTGCTCCTATTTTCTAAATCATCGATCTTATCCATCAATGTGGTAATTGTTTCTTGATGTGTTGAAGTTCTATCCTCCATTCTTTGAATATCCTCTCTCACCTCTTCAGTCTCTGCCTCCAAGTTGTGAAGCTCTTGTTTCATTTCCATTAATTCTTCATGGAGACAGATTCTAAAGATAGCAGATATCTCCTGTTTTGTTGCAAATTGGGATAGTAGCGAGGCAGGGATGTTGTCGGGTATGCTGGGTGATGGTGAAGATTCAGCTGTATGGCCCTCCGGGTTCGGTGGAGAAGTATGTTTATTATGGGAGCTCATAGGAGGTGTTGATTGCTCCGTAGCAAAAAATGATGGCATGGGATTTGGTTGCAGCTTGTTTTAAGGTTTTCTCTGACTTTGTGTGTCTTCTAGCTGCCATCATTATAAGGATAGCTGAAGTGTGGCTTAGTATAAATCAGCTCTTATTAATTATATGGTTAGGGTGAGCTGCGATGAACTGGTCAAGTTGCCCTTTTTTATTTTATTTATGAAAAAAAAAAAAAAAAAAAAACGGTTCTAATTGTGAATACCTCCTATGTAGAATTCTCCAATCTCTCAGCTGGATTATTTATGAATCAGAGAATATATATGTTGCTCTCAAGTGTGAAGTAACAAGGAGGACAGTCACCCAAAGATCAATGCATATACTGGGCTTATTGTTGGTAGGAAAACTGTTTGATACAAGTTATTTTATCTCCTTATATGTGAAGCCTGATCCAAAGCCTTATTTGCAATGAGTGCTTCCTTAGGTATGATGTAAACTGTGTGTACAATGTTCTTTATATGCACTATGTGCAACAGAAGTGGAGAAGTACAAAATAAGTAATGTAGTTACTTCAGAGCCTGACACTTTTCCTCTCCTGTCACCTATACTGAAGGACCGCTGCACAGCGTTAAAGTAATAGCTCAGCGGATATAAGAAGCTCAAGCTAGTGTGCAGTTAGCCGGAGAGTGTTTCACATTACCTCTGTATGGTGTCTTGGAAAAGTCCCAGTAAGCTCCGCCTGGGATGTCTGTGAACGGACTAGAGATCTTCTCAGTTCTTCAGCAGGCCGCAAATATGGCGTTTGATTTGGTGCCGTTTTGCGAAGCGTATGGCGGCCGTTCCCCCAATGCAGCCCAGATCGCAAAAACAGGATGAGAGGTGCAGTATGTGTTGTGGAGGGGGATATGGGGTTAATACATTAGCAGCCCGATTTGTGCTTAGAGGTCCCAGCAGCACATCTGCAGCTTTCAGTGTCATGAGGTGCGGCCTGTTCTCATCTTGGTGTTAGTCTAATGTTTGACCGTAAGGATCGGTCAGCTGTTCTGAACATAGGAGGACCGGGAGGGCGACACAAGTGCTCCGTATTAGTTAGCCGGAGGCCAGATGCACTGTAGGTAGCGAAAAACTCTGTGAGTAAGCTGATGCGGATCTGTATGTCCTCACGTTGCTCTGAAGGCTGTATGTCAGCGTAGGTGAACGAGAAGGGGTCAATATTTAAACTGTAGCTTCTTCACTCATTAGGACTGTCCCAGGTCACTTATGATTAATGTTTGGCTCAGTGTAACAGCCCCCGGTTAGTGATAACAGAGATCCTCTTTACAGAGCACCGGAGTTACACAGCCATCTTAGCTGCAGCCAGGCTCCGCCCCCTCAGAAATATATATTTAATAATACAAAGTACATTATTTTCTATGTGAAAAATATAAAATATGTGTTTTGTGCATAGCATTTCTAAATTTAGAGTTTAACGCGGTCAGGTTAGTGCACATAATGTGCCTTAAGAATACTTCTCATGTGTGTGTTAACCCGACTGTATTAAGTAGCTGAAAAAATGTAAAATCATATTTATGCAATATTCATATTTAATAAAATGTTTAAAGGGACATGAAACCCAAATTTTTTCTTTCATGATTCAGATAGAGAATATAATTTTAAACAACTTTCTAATTTACTTCAATTATCTAATTTGTTTCATTCTCTTGGTATAATTTGTTGAAGGAGCAGCAATGCTCTAATGCTCTAATGTTTCTAACTGAACATATGTGTGAGCCAATCACAATCAACATATACAGGGAGTGCAGAATTTTTAGGCAAGTTGTATTTTTGAGGATTAATTTTATTATTGAACAACAACCATGTTCTCAATGAACCCAAAAAACTCATTAATATCAAAGCTGAATAGTTTTGGAAGTAGTTTTTAGTTTGTTTTTAGTTATAGCTATTTTAGGGGGATATCTGTGTGTGCAGGTGACTATTACTGTGCATAATTATTAGGCAACTTAACAAAAAACAAATATATACCCATTTCAATTATTTATTTTTACCAGTGAAACCAATATAACATCTCAACATTCACAAATATACATTTCTGACATTCAAAAACAAAACAAAAACAAATCAGTGACCAATATAGCCACCTTTCTTTGCAAGGACACTCAAAAGCCTGCCATCCATGGATTCTGTCAGTGTTTTGATCTGTTCACCATCAACATTGCGTGCAGCAGCAACCACAGCCTCCCAGACACTGTTCAGAGAGGTGTACTGTTTTCCCTCCTTGTAAATCTCACATTTGATGATGGACCACAGGTTCTCAATGGGGTTCAGATCAGGTGAACAAGGAGGCCATGTCATTAGATTTTCTTCTTTTATACCCTTTCTTGCCAGCCACGCTGTGGAGTACTTGGACGCGTGTGATGGAGCATTGTCCTGCATGAAAATCATGTTTTTCTTGAAGGATGCAGACTTCTTCCTGTACCACTGCTTGAAGAAGGTGTCTTCCAGAAACTGGCAGTAGGACTGGGAGTTGAGCTTGACTCCATCCTCAACCCGAAAAGGCCCCACAAGCTCATCTTTGATGATACCAGCCCAAACCAGTACTCCACCTCCACCTTGCTGGCGTCTGAGTCGGACTGGAGCTCTCTGCCCTTTACCAATCCAGCCACGGGCCCATCCATCTGGCCCATCAAGACTCACTCTCATTTCATCAGTTCATAAAACCTTAGAAAAATCAATCTTGAGATATTTCTTGGCCCAGTCTTGACGTTTCAGCTTGTGTGTCTTGTTCAGTGGTGGTCGTCTTTCAGCCTTTCTTACCTTGGCCATGTCTCTGAGTATTGCACACCTTGTGCTTTTGGGCACTCCAGTGATGTTGCAGCTCTGAAATATGGCCAAACTGGTGGCAAGTGGCATCTTGGCAGCTGCACGCTTGACTTTTCTCAGTTCATGGGCAGTTATTTTGCGCCTTGGTTTTTCCACACGCCTCTTGCGACCCTGTTGACTATTTTGAATGAAACGCTTGATTGTTCGATGATCACGCTTCAGAAGCTTTGCAATTTTAAGAGTGCTGCATCCCTCTGCAAGATATCTCACTATTTTTGACTTTTCTGAGCCTGTCAAGTCCTTCTTTTGACCCATTTTGCCAAAGGAAAGGAAGTTGCCTAATAATTATGCACACCTGATATAGGGTGTTGATGTCATTAGACCACACCCCTTCTCATTACAGAGATGCACATCACCTAATATGCTTAATTGGTAGTAGGCTTTCGAGCCTATACAGCTTGGAGTAAGACAACATGCATAAAGAGGATGATGTGGTCAAAATACTAATTTGCCTAATAATTCTGCACTCCCTGTATGTATGCAGCCACCAATCAACAGCTAGAACCTAGGTTCTCTGCTGCTCCTGAGCTTGCCTAGATAAACATTTCAGCAAAGGATAACAAGAGAAGAAAGCAAATTAAATAATAGAAGTAAATTGGAAAGTTGTTTAAAATTGTATTCTCTATCCGAATCATTATTATTTTTGGGTTTCATGTCCCTTTAACTATGTATGTACTGTAGATAGTACTCGTCCTAATATTTTCCACATAGAGTAATATGTTCTAAGTATTTTTAACTAGATATTCCTATGCATATATATGTATATACAGGTGGCCCTCGATTAACGCCGGTTCAATTTGCGCCATATAACAACCTTTTTTTCCAGTCATGTGACTGCTATTGAAAAGCATTGAGAAGCATTGCATTGATTAAAATAAGCAAAGTGCTTGACTGCAAAGGGCATATGTGTACATATGTGTTTATGTTTTTTTATGTGTATATACTGTATGTCTGTAAATACATATATACACATATAATTACATATGTATACATTAATATTATTATTATTATCATAGTTTATTTGTAAAGCGCTGTATATATATATATATATATAAGTTTCTGAAGAAGAAGGACGTATTGCAAACAATCCTTTGAAACGCGTTAGACTGAACTTTGATTACTACATACCGTATGATCGGGATCCATTCCTGCTATGCAAACTATTTGTGCTTACTTTTGGAACATACATACATATTCTACAAAGGAACGAATATCTGTCTCTGTAAGCAGCTTTCCAAAGCTATACCAATACCTCACATTTGAGGTTAATTCACGTAAGCAGGCATTTTTTAAGTGATTTTAATGTAAATAAAGTGTGTTGTTGTAAATGGTATCACACTATTTGCGGCTTTTTTCTTTACATATCCAACTTTGGGAGAAAACCTTGGGAGATCCACCATATTCTTGAAAAAAAGATTCCATATCCGAGAGGCAGGAAAGACACTGATTGATATGGAGTACCTGGAAGTTTACCATATACTAAGAGGAGAATCGGTTGCATCTGTGCAGACAACAGTATACGCCACAGAAGTACCTCCCTGCCGTGTGAACATCTTACCTCATAGGATTGAGGTTATATATTGTAAGTGAGAATTTCAGATATACACACAGGATATTTGCTTTTATGTGCTCATATTTATATATGCGCTCAGATTAATTGGTGTTCAGATTTATATATTTTTACATTTTAATATTTTATATTTATCTAACCCTACACATTTTTTTTATCATTATCATTTTATTTTTATACATGTGTTAGATTTATGTATCTCTAGAAACAGCGCTATTTCATTCCCTTTAGTCCTCTTTTCCTCATATTTCCTTTGAGACTATCCGCTGAAGTCTTTCATTCCAGTGCATACTTTCTTTTAAGGGATAGCAGCTTTTGTTTCTGGTTATTGTATTAAGAATAACTGTAATCCAGTTCCTATTTTTTGGTCCCTTTTTATTGCACCCTAGCCTCCGCTTTTAGTTCAATATATATACTGCATATACTGTATATATATATATATATATATACTGTATATATACAGTATATACATACATACACACATATATATATGAGAGACCTCATATCTTTGAACCTTTATAATTTTTTTGTGCAATGTTTTAATCATTTTTATTAGATAGCGTTTTTAATATTTTTTTATTAGATAGCATTTTAAATATTTTTTTATTAGATGGTGTTATTATGAGTGTAACTGTACTTTGTAATGTATTTTTGATGTGTTTCGTGACTATTTTTTTGTTTTGCGAAACAGTTAACCAGAGCTCTGAGGATCGCGGTAATCATTGAAGTGTAAATTTTGAATGCACTCACGCATTTGCATTTACTTTCAACTTGTAATATGAGTGCTACATCAGTCTCGTTCAAACTGCTACAATAAACCCGATATTACTTGCACGTAACTGTTAACACGTCACTCGTATGCTGACCCTTAATGTGTTTAATTTACAAACACCACCACTGACACACAAAGAGCCCAATAACCTAAAGGTCTCTGGGCTGGCGAGATTACTTAAGAATGCTCACCAGTACTTCTATTTCCTTCGTCAAATTATCTAAAGCCACTTTTATCCTGAAAACAGGGTGTCTCGCTAAGGGCGTATACTACGTGTTCCATGAGGAGTTGAATACATTACAAAAGTTCACAATAAAAATCATAACATTAAAAACCATACAAAATGAATAATTGAACCATTCACAAAAATATGCAGGAAAAATGTGTTTTGTTAAAGTGTATCAAAAATCGTAACAAAATTGTTCACTAAAAATCATATTTTATCAAAAACTTAAAATTTGTATGTAAATTTCACAGGCTCAAATCGTATTAAATATGCACAGCGTAAATCGATCATAATTTGAGATGGGGATTGGACAGTGATTTGCTCAGTGGCCACATTCAACTCTGAACTTGGAGTGCATTGCCAAACTAGAGATTACTTTAAAGTGAATTTAAATTTTGATGCTAAAGTGCCCGGTTTTTAAAAATTTGATTAAAAACAGGGGCACTTTAATTCATCAAAATTTACTTTTCACTGGTGTTGTAAAAAAATACTTACCTTTTAATCTTAACAGCCGCTGCAGCTTCCTCCGCCCGTCGCAAAGCCTCTTCCTGGGTCTAAAATGAGGAATCCTGCTTCCTCCAATCACGGCGTTGAATCAGACACTGATTCCCCCGGTGGGGAAGCCTTGATTGGAGGATGACCGATCCATAATTTCTGATGTCAGAAATGGCTTGCGACGACCGGAGGAAGCTGGAGCGGCTATCAACAGGGGCAAAACTACAGGGGGTGCAGAGTTCTCAATTGCGACAAGGTCCCCAAGGGTGGGGGCCCAGCTTAATTTTTTTTTTTAAATGAAAAACGTTGACCTGCCACTGCCTGCACTGATATCATGTGAGTGTGACATGATGCTTTACTAGTGTCTCTGACTACAGGGGTTAGTCTTTTTGTTTTACCCATTGGTGTTTATATGTGTGTGTATATGTGTATGTGACTGTGTGTGTATTTATGCATGTATGTGTGTGTGTCTATGTTTGTGGAACCAGCAAATTACAGACCTTGTTACTACAGCATGGGGGGAGGGGGTAAACAGTGTTACCATACAGTACCACTATATACAGTATGGGGGGCTGGACTATGTCACAGACTACTGTGGTCACTTTATAAAGTACTGGGGCGGGTAGGGTCAGGCCAGCCATCTCACCGACAGATTACAGACTGTGTCACTGACTCACTATATACAGTACTGGCGGGTTAAACAGTGTCACTATATGCAGTAATAAGGGGTCAGACCATCTCACAGACTGTAGGTACATGGTACATCCTTTTGCAGACGTAATCTGATTCACATTTTTTTTCTGTGTTAAATGTTTTTTTTAAAAGATATGTATCAAATTCACCTTTTTTAGGGGTGGGGGGATGGGGGGGGGGGCTCTTCTTAGATTCTTGCACCTGGGCCCTGTGGTTTCTAGTTACACCTCTGGCTGTCAAGTTTAAAAGGTAAGTATTTTTTCATAACGAGTGAAATGTAAATTTTGATTAATTAAAGTGCCCCTGTTTTTAATTGAATTTTTAAAAACCGGGCACTTTAGCATCAAAATTTACATTGACTTTAACTACATATTTAACCCGTTTCCTTGAATTCAAGCAAGGCAATAATAAAATGTTCTACTACTTTGTTTGTCCTTTTATGTCTTAAACATAGCAAGATGGCAGAACATGCAGCATAAAATCTTAGACTCTAGATCTAAATTATTGTTTATAAAAATACCAACTGGATCCAAATTAAAAAATGCAAGTTGGTTATAAAGGATAACTTAAAAAGATATGAAAAGTCGATTTTTTTCCCCCTCATGATTCAGATAGGGAATGCAACTTTAAATAACTTTCTAATTTACTTATTTTGTCAATTTTACTTTGTTCTCTTGGTATCTGTTGTTGAAAAGCAGGGATGTAACCTTAGGAGCCTGCCCCTATCTGGAGCACTATATGGCAGCAGTTTTGCCAGAATGTTATCCATTTGCAAGAGAACTAGAGGGCAGCATTATTAACTGCCATGTAGTGTTTCAGATGTCTACCTAGGTATCCCTTTAACACAGAATACCATGAGAACAAAGCAAATTTGATAATAGAAGTAAATTGGAAAATGTTTTAACATTGTCTGAATCACAAAAGAAAGTTTTTGGGTTTCATATCCCTTGAAGAAAAAACAAGCAATTACACAATAGTTTACTTGGAGATTTTACTCCAAGTCTTCTATTTTACTTACATTTTTTTTTGGGGGGGGGGGCAGTATCATATAATACATTTATATCAGAGACATATGGAGATATGTAACCATTTATTACAAGTTCCATAGATTACATGATATAGAACAAATAATGTATACCTGAAACGTTACTATGGCAATAAAAGGATGTATTGTATTGTTCTTCCACAAGTGGAAGGAAAAGTTTTTAAATGTTTTGAAAATGAATAAAGTGGCATACGCAAATGTAACAAGAGTTTCATATTTTTTTTAAAACCACAAATATTTACAAACAACATCTTACAATCATATGTGTTTCATGAAAAACATAACATATATCATAAACTGAAACAATGAAGGCACTAAAAACGAAGTCATGTCATTTAGTTGGACAAATATTTTAAAAGACTAAGCAACTTTTTGGAGGTTTTGCTAACAAGAAAACAGACAATAATAATAATTTATATTTCCAATTTGAATTTATTTTATATTTCCATAGTTTATATTATTTGTTTTTTCTTAAAGTATGTTCCTGGGCTAAATATAAGTATTTTGTGTGCACTGTTCACCAATATAGCTATGGAAGCTGTCTTTTTCAGCCAGTGAGCAATCTTTTCCAAGGATGGATTGCACAAAAACATACTCTTCCTTTTGGATTCAGAATCAGCTTAAACAGGTTTCCAATAAATAAATACATAAATATTATCAGTGTACTTCCACACATCTATCAGAATAAAAATGACATAACACCTGTTATGCTTTTTTAATATAATTTCCTATCCTAGTCACACAGCAAACCCAGTCTCAAGCATGTCATGATAGTGTCCATTGCAGACAAGCAATCCCAGATTATTTGCAGTAAATCACCTAAATTGTTCAATTTACACAAAACTGCATAGTAATATATTTTGAGTATGTCATTTGGAATCAATAGCAACGTGAACCATTTAGATAACATAGAGATTTTTAAGAATTATAGTTTATATCAATTCAAAAATAATCTGATCCCTCAAATACAGAATATCCCTGTAGCCAATAATCCTATACAATGATTCTTGTAGGTAAGAATTTAAGATATATCATAGGGCTCAGCGAAAGATCTGGGGACCACAAATACATTTAAAATAGCCTCTAACCCTATAAACGAAGATCTGTTGATTTGTATATGATTGATCCGTTAGTTACACAATCTTGTCCCTCAAAGCAATAAGTACAAAACAATCAGTATTTTAAACACAGTCATTTGGATGAGAGGTAATAAAAGTTCTGGTTGGAGAAAACACAAAGTCAAAATGAATTGCTTAATTTTATAAGACAGTTAATGAGCTAGTATCTCACTCTCGTTTCTTAAGAATGATCTGAGATTATTTTAATCCGCTGAATACTTCCATATTAACTTCACTACTTTATTGAAAAATATGTATTCAGATTTAAATGTATACAATTTATATAGAGAGCGATACAGAGATAGGTGTGTGTGTGATTAGATGTAATTGTATTTAGTATTTTACAGCTGTGTGTATTAACATATTTTTTCCTTTTAGATTTATGAAAGATGTAAAAGATCAGACGCAAAAAGTTTGCAGTTGTACCTGTCCAAGCAGAAGGCACATATCGCCATAAAATAACACTAGAGTAGGTAGGCAGAAGGCACATATCTTCATAAAATTACACTAGAGTAGGTAGGCAGAAGGCACATATCTTCATAAAATTACACTAGAGTAGGTAGGCAGAAGGCACATATCTTCATAAAATTACACTAGAGTAGGTAGGCAGAAGACACATATCTTCCTAAAATTACACTAGAGTAGGTAGGCAGAAGACACATATCGCCATAAAATAACACTAGAGTAGGTAGGCAGAAGACACATATCGCCATAAAATTACACTAGAGTAGGTAGGCAGAAGACACATATCGCCATAAAATAACACTAGAGTAGGTAGGCAGACGGCACATATCTTCATAAAATTACACTAGAGTAGGTAGGCAGAAGGCACATATCTTCATAAAATTACACTAGTTTAGGTAGGCAGAAGGCACATATCGCCATAAAATTACACTAGTTTAGTTAGGCAGAAGGCACATATCGCCATAAAATAACACTAGAGTAGGTAGGCAGAAGTAACATATCTTCCTAAAATTACACTAGAGTAGGTAGGCAGAAGGCACATATCTTCATAAAATTACACTAGAGTAGGTAGGCAGAAGGCACATATCTTCATAAAATTACACTAGAGTAGGTAGGCAGAAGACACATATCGCCATAAAATAACACTAGAGTAGGTAGGCAGACGGCACATATCTTCATAAAATTACACTAGAGTAGGTAGGCAGAAGGCACATATCTTCATAAAATTACACTAGTTTAGGTAGGCAGAAGGCACATATCGCCATAAAATTACACTAGTTTAGTTAGGCAGAAGGCACATATCGCCATAAAATAACACTAGAGTAGGTAGGCAGAAGTAACATATCTTCATAAAATTACACTAGTTTAGGTAGGCAGAAGGCACATATCGCCATAAAATTACACTAGTTTAGTTAGGCAGAAGGCACACATCGCCATAAAATAACACTAGAGTAGGTAGGCAGAAGGCACATATCGCCATAAAATTACACTAGTTTAGGTAGGCAGAAGGCACATATCGCCATAAAATAACACTAGTTTAGTTAGGCAGAAGGCACATATATACATAAAATTACACTAGAGTAGGTAGACAGAAGGCACATATCTTCATAAAATTACACTAGAGTAGGTAGGCAGAAGGCACATATCTTCATAAAATTACACTAGAGTAGGTAGGCAGAAGGCACATATCGCCATAAAATAACACTAGAGTAGGTAGGCAGACGGCACATATCTTCATAAAATTACACTAGAGTAGGTAGGCAGAAGGCACATATCGCCATAAAATAACACTAGAGTAGGTAGGCAGAAGGCACATATCGCCATAAAATTACATTAGTTTAGTTAGGCAGAAGGCACACATCGCCATAAAATAACACTAGAGTAGGTAGGCAGAAGGCACATATCGCCATAAAATTACATTAGTTTAGGTAGGCAGAAGGCACATATCGCCATAAAATAACACTAGTTTAGTTAGGCAGAAGGCACATATATACATAAAATTACACTAGTTTAGTTAGGCAGAAGGCACATAGCTCCATAAAATGACACTAGGGTAGGTAGGCAGAAGGCACATATATCCATAAAATGACAAAAGGTTAGGTAGGCAGAAGGCAAATATATCAATAAAATGTCACTATAGGTAATCAGAAGGCACATATATCCATAAAATTACACTAGGGTAGGTAGGCAGAAGGCACATATATCCATAAAATGACACTAGGGTAGGTAAGCAGAAGGCACATATCTCCATAAAATGACACTAGGGTAGGTAGGCAGAAGGCACATATATCCATAAAATGACACTAGGGTAGGTAAGCAGAAGGCACATATCTCCATAAAATGACACTAGGGTAGGTAGGCAGAAGGCACATATATCCATAACATGGCACTAGGGTAGGTAGGCAGAAGGCACATAGCTCCATAAAATATCACTAGGGTAGGTAGGCAGAAGGCACATATATCCATAAAATGACACTAGGGTAGGTAGGCAGAAGGTACATATATCCATAACATGACACTAGGGAAGGTAGGCAGAAGGCCCATAGCTCCATAAAATATCACTAGGGTAGGTAAGCAGAAGCACATATATGCATAAAATGAAAATAGGGTAGGTAGGCAGAAGGCAAATATATCAATAAAATGACACTATAGATAAGCAGAAGGCACATATATCCATAAAACTACACTAGTGTAGGTAGGTAGGTAGGTAGGTAGGCAGAAGGAACATATCTCCATAAAATGACACTAGGGAATGTAGGCAGAAGGCACATATATCCATAAAATGACACTAGGTTAGGTAGGCAGAAGTAACATATCTCCATAAAATGACACTAGGGTAGGTAGGCAGAAGGCACACATCACCATAAAATGACACTAGGTTAGGTAGGCAGAAGTAACATATCTCCATAATATTGCACTAGGGTAGGTATCCAGAAGGCACATATCTCCATAAAATGACACTAGGGTAGGTAGGCAGGAGGCACATATGTATCTCCATAAAATGACACTAGGGTAGGTAGGCAGAAGGCACAAATATCCATAAAATGACACTAGGGTAGGTAGGCAGAAGGCACATATCTCCATAAAATGACACTAGGGTAGGTAGCCAGAAGGCACATATCTCCATAAAATGACACTAGGGTATGTAGCCAGAAGGCACAAATATCTATAAAATGACACTAGGGTGGGTAGGCAGAAGGCACATATATACTTAAAATGACACTAGTTTAGGTAGGCAGAAGTAACATATCTCCATAAAATGACACTAGGGTAGGTAGGCAGAAGGCACATATATACTTGAAATGACACTATAGGTAATCAGAAGTAACATATCTCCATAAAATGACACTAGGGTAGGTAGGCAGAAGTAACATATCTCCATAAAATGACACTAGGTTAGGTAGGCAGAAGTAACATATCTCCATAAAATGACACTAGGGTAGGTAGGCAGAAGTAACATATCTCCATAAAATGACACTAGGGTAGGTAGGCAGAAGGCACATATCTCCATAAAATGACACTAGGTTAGGTAGGCAATGAGGGCAGTGACAAAAGGTTTAGACTTATTTGTACTTATTATGTTAGGGCTTGTGATTGTACTAGAGATTGTGATTTGTACGGCTCAAAGGATGGCAATAGCTAAACTACAGTCCAGCATATATTACTCTTTCCCAGTATCCATCCTACAATGCAATACAAAAAAAATAATTCACTAAAAATCCGCAAGTATATAACCTTAGAAATGCGTACTTAAATGCAAATGGTGTAATGCGAATAATTAGTATTTTGCATTTATATGTGCATGGCTCTAATATTTATATTTTAAATATAAACTCATAATTGACTTATGTGTTATTTTTGCTCCTCTTAACTGAAGTATGAGTTTTATTGCGTGAATAATACTATATTTTGATACTCTGAAATATTACAGATTTTATAACAAAGTTTAAAAACAGACATTGAATATGTATTGTATATGTTTCTGCACTGTTTTGCATATATATAGAGATAGATAGATAGATGATAGATAGATAGATAGATAGATAGATAGATGATAGATGATAGAGACAGACAGATGAAAATAGATGTTTGGATAGACAGATGATAGCTAATAGATAGATATAAACTGTATTATTGAACAGACATGCGTCTTTATATATTTTAAAAGAATTAAAACATAAAATAATTTTAATGAAATATATAGATAGATAGATAGATAGATATAGATAGATAGATAGATAGATAGAGATAGATGGCAGATAGATATGCAAATAAATCTCTTAGATGCTTTCAATTTTTTTCCGCATCTGGGGGAAAAAATGTTAAATTTTTATTCGTGATGAAAAATTATATAAATATTTTTGGCATATAAATGATATGACAATTAGAGAATATGTTAAATTGTATCCATACAAATTATCCATCAACATTCATCACAAGATATAAATGTTCTAGCTACTTAATGATTTTCCAGTCAAATTAATAATGTGGTAAAGTACAGTACTGTCACCTATATAGTGGGTACCTAGTTATTATTCATAAAACTCTTAAATTAAAATTATAACAGGTTTAAATATATAAGTTGTATTAAAAGTCCTGTCATATCTTTGATATAAAAACGACACCATTCACCTACGTTTTCTCCTATCAAACATAATAGTCCTGCTGCTTCAAAGCTCATAATCACATTTTAGTACAATCCGTATTTCTATTTTAATAGAATAATCTGAAGAACTATGGCAATGCTACATATTTTAAAACCACTGTCTCCTCGACTAGCTTTTACAATTTACAAATATCTTATATTTACAGCCAAGTCAACTTAGGATCCAATCCATTTTATACATGACATCTTTATTCCGCATCAACAGTTTGGATGTTTCTAATTTTCTTAGGCGGTTGATTCTTTCCACAGTCAAATCAATTTGTTATAGTTGGTGTCAATTGTATAAGACTATTTTCTGTCCAATACTATAGTTGTAATGAGCAGAGAACAAACATTTAATAATAGTAATTGTCTGGTTAGTGGAATGTACCCATATAAAGCCAGTTGGAAGCGTTGTAAATAGATATTAATGGAATACATTTCTGCAGAATTTAGCTGTACTACTAGTAACACAGATAGCTGTAATGACAATACATTTATATTTTCTCCATTGATTTCGCTAAAAATATTAAGAAATGTGACCTATGTTATAAAGCGAAATTAGGCAAAACAGTAACCCTTAAATTGAGCATTTTGTGTAAAAGGTGATTTGAACAGATTGCTGTCTTTTAAATTATAATGTGTAAATGAAATGAAAAAAAAAAACAAAAAAAAAAAGTGTGATCATTAGATATTTATACAAATATCTGGTGTCTAATCAGGCATAACATGACTGCAGTGTTTGCATAAATAGACATTTTATTGGTGATGCTTAGAGTCATTAAATCTCTGTAAGCTCTGCACAGAGCCATCTATCATTTTAACACCTAGTGTTGATATCCCCATTTTAACCATAAGCATAAATTACATGGGAAAGGATATATTAATTTAGAAGTTCTTAATAGTAAAACAAAAAGACTACTGAATGTCTTGAGCCATTGATTTGAGATTTACTGTATCTGCCAACATCAATATTTGTGTGTGGGTGTCTTGAAATGTGCTTGGGGTTTTTAAGGTTTAGTGTACTCAAGAAAACACTAATAGAAATTCAAACCTGGACTGGTTCACCGCGAGATCCATTTGTCTTCATCTAATGCAGTTACTTATCTATTCACTTGACATATTTATAAATATTTACATGGAATTGTTGCAGAATTACTGTATTTAGCATGACTCAGTAAATTAACTAATATTTTACTTTAAAATTAGATTCAATTAAAAAATAAGATAATATGAAACCATAATTGAAAAGTGCGATTTATATAAAATATAGGCGCTAAGATGTAATTTACAAAATTGAAATGTTCATATTTTTTTCTTCAATTTTTTTTCATACATAGTATTATTATTATTATTTTACTTATTTCTCATTATTAAAAAAACTAGATTATATTTAGCACAAAGAAAATTTATAAAATATAATACTAAATTGCCCAAAGAAAGTGTGTGTGTATATATGTATGTATATATGTATATATATATATATATATATATATATATATATATGTATATATATATATATATATATATATATATATATATATATATATATATATGTGTGTGTCTCTGTGTGGGTGTGTGTATATATTTATACATTTGTCATTTATATACCTTTCACTTGACGTGTATTACGTTGTTTAGGAATGATTTAATGTTAACATCTTTTCATAGTATATTAAGGTGTTGGTATAACTTTTTTTTTTTGTTAGAGGTAGTTAGGGCTCCTAAAATATTTTTTACTTAAGAAAGAGTAAGCATTTTTCCAGTAGAACTTGACGTATCCAAAGACTGTTTTAACGAAACATTTTTTTACACTACACATAATTTTAAATAATATGGCAGAAAATTCAACAACATACATTACTATACATTGATTCATGTGCATTTTTAATATATGGCATCAGATTTTTCTTCATATTTTATTATAACTCCATATGCAGCAAGCATTGTACATAAAGCTACACTACTTTGTTAATATTTATATGATTGACATTGACAATTTGTTTCTGACAAGCATTCCTGCTAAATTCTGGCATGTCATCGATATAAAAATTAATGAATTTCATAATTATTCCTTTCCTTCTTTTTAAAACTTATAACACTCTAATCACTCAACCATCAAGAATATTATTTGAGTGATTTAATTGTATGGACTCACATTTTATCGAATAACTGATGAACTTTTAAGTTTCAGAATGGGTAGTTGATGATCTAATAAATATTCCATAGGCTATCTATTTATCTATAAATCTATACAACTGTAATTTGAGTGTTAATATTCCTCTTTATATTAGAATACAAAATCTCTAACACTAAATATTTGTAATAATTATCTATATCAATTACAGAACATAATTTCAAAGACAGGTTACAACATTTTCATAGATAGACAGATAGATTATAGATAGATAGATAGATAGATAGATAGATAGATAAAGATGTTAGATCATTCTCAATATAACACACTAGTAGCTAGCAAAATCATACATCATTGAATATAACTATTCTACAGAGAAGTTGATAGACATCAATTCAAGGGATACTAAACCCAAAATTTTTATTTCATGATTCAGATAGAGCATGCATTTTTAAGCAACTTTCTAATTTAGTCCTATTATCAATTATTCTTTGTTCTCTTGCTATCTTTATTTAAAAAATAAGGCATCTTAGCTAAGGAGCCAGCCAATTTTTGGTTCAGACCGATTGGCATAATTTATCCACCAATCAGCAAGGACAACCCAGGTTTTAAACCAAAATGGACCTGCTTCTAAACTTACATTCTTGCTTTTCAAATAAAGATAGCAAGAGAATGAAGAAAAAATGATAATTGTAGTAAATTAGAAAATTGCTTAAAATCGCATGATCTATCGGAATCATAAAATGTGGGTTCAGTATTTTTTTAAGGGTCATTTTGGGATGATATATCACTTTGCCTTACAAAGGTGTGCTTGATAGGGTGCCTAGAATTGTCCCTTTATAGAGACTGGAAGGACAATACAGATGCAACATGCACTTTATATTAAAGCCTTGTCACTTTTAGATATATGGGATTCAATTTTAGTTATCATGTGTAACCAATATGGAATCAAGTAAAGAAATGAAACACAAAATACACACCACATGGATTCGCGTGTGTTGTGTTCCACTGACAAATTATGCTTTACTTATGGGGAGTCTTTGGGTTACAAAGATTACACGAAATAAATGATAACTAATAGACCTATTAAATACATAACTGTAACTCAATGGTAACTATAACCTATCTATGACCAAATGGTTAAGGATCAACGCAAAAGAGGAAAATTAACTCATCCATGGAAGAATTTGTCCAACAGAGTAATCGATATAACAGTACTGCCACTTTAATATTTTTTTTACAAATGTATAATGTTATACTTAATAGATATTAATAATTTGATGACTATAATTCCTGCAAGTAATATTGTAGATACCACATGACAAGTCAAAGCCAA